>NW_024738608.1:3958266-4038266 GCF_018991925.1 Homarus americanus
CATCACCACACCAGCAGCCTTCATCATCACCACCACCAGCAGCCTTCATCATCACCACCACCAGCCTTCATCATCACCACCACCAGCCTTCATCATCACCACCACCAGCAGCCTTCATCATCACCACCAGCAGCCTTCATCATCACCACCAGCAGCCTTCTTCATCATCACCTCCACCAGCCTTCTCATCATCACTCAGCAGCAGCCTTCATCATCACCACCAACAGCCTTCTTCACCACTACCAGCAGCCTTTCTCCACCGCTACCAGCAGCCTCTCCACCGCTACCAGCAGCCTTCTCCACCGCTACAACAGTAGTCTTCCACCGCTACCAGCAGTCTTCCACCACTACCACCAGCCTTCTCCCACCACTCACCACCAGCCTTCTACCACACTACCAGCAGCCATCACCACTACCACGCCTCTCCACCACCACCAGCAGCCTCTCTCCACCACCACCAGCAGCCTTCTCCACCACTCCACCAGCCTTCTACCACTACACAGCAGCCTTCACCACTACCAGCAGCACCACTACCAGCAGCCTTTCCACCGCCACCAGCAGCCTTCTCCACCACCACCAGCCTTCTCCACCACTACCACCAGCCTCTCCACCACTACCACCAGCCTTTCTACCACTACCACCAGCCTTCACCACTACCAGCAGCCTTCTCCACCACTACCAGAAGCCTCTCCACCACTACCAGCAGCCTTCCTCCACCACACCAGTCCTCACCACCACCACCAGCCTCTCCACCACCACACCAGTGCCTCTCCACCACCTACCAGCAGCCTTCCACCACCACCAGAAGCCTCTCCGCTGCCACCAGCAGTCTTCTCCACCACCACCAGCCTTCACCACCACCAGCAGCCTTCTCCACCACCACCAGTCTTCACCACCACCACCAGCCTCTCCACCACTAACACCAGCCTTCACCATCACCAGCAGCCTTCTCCACCACTACCAGCAGCCTCCCTGCCACCAGCAGTCTCTCCACCACCACCAGCTCACCGCTGCCAGCAGCCTTCTCCACCACTCACCAGCAGCCTTCCGCCGCCACCAGCAGTCTTCTCCCACCACCAGCCGCCTTCACCGCTACCAGCAGCCTCTCCACCACTACCACCAGCCTTCACCACTACCACCAGCCTCCTCCACACTACCAGCAGCCTCTCCACCACTACCAGAAGCCTTCTCCGCCACCAGCAGTCTTCCACCACCACCAGCCTCACCACTACCAGCAGCCTCCTCCACCACCACCAATCTTCACCACCAGCCTCTCCACCACTACCACCAGCCTTCACCACTACCAGCAGCCTCCACCACTCTCACCAGAAGCTCTCTCTCCGCCGCTACCAGCAGTCTTCTCTCCACCACCACCAGCCTCACCGCCACCAGCAGCCTTCCACCACTACCAGGCCTCTCCGCCGCCACCAGCAGTCTTCCACCACCACCAGCCTTCATCATCACCACCAGCAGCCTTCATCATCACCACCCAGCAGCCTCATCATCACCACCACCAGCAGCCTCATCATCACCACCAGCAGCCTCATCATCACCACCAGCAGCCTTCATCATCACCACCACCAGCCTCATCACCACCACCAGCAGCCTTCATCATCACCACCACCAGCAGCCTTCATCATCACCACCACCAGCAGCCTGATCATCACCACACCAGCAGCCTTCATCATCACCACCACACCAGCAGCCATCATCACCACCAGCCTTCATCATCACCACACCACAGCAGCCTTCATCATCACCACCACCAGCCTTCATCATCACCACCCACCAGCAGCCTTCATCATCACCACCAGCAGCCTTCATCATCACACCACCAGCTCATCATCATCACCACCAGCCTTCATCATCACCAGCAGCAGCCTTCATCATCACCACCACCAGCCTTCACCACTACCAGCAGCCTTCCACCGCTGCCACCAGCAGCCCTCTCTCCACCGCCACCAGCAGCCTTTCTCCACCTGCCACCAGCAGTCTTCCACCTCGCTACCAGCAGTCTTCCACCACTACCACCAGCCTTCCACCACTACCACACCAGCCTTCACCACTCACCAGCAGCCATCACCACTACCACCAGCCTCTCCACCACTACCAGCAGCCTCCACCACTACCACGCAGCCTTCCACCACTACCACCAGCCTTCTACCACCACCAGCAGCCTCCACCCACCAGCAGCCTTCTCCACCACTCACCAGCAGCCTTCTCCACCGCTACCAGCAGCCTTCCACCACCACCAGCCTTCTCCACCACTACCACCAGCCTTCTCCACCACTACCACCAGCCTTCTACCACCACACCAGCCTTCTCCCACCACTACCAGCAGCCTTCCACCACCACCAGAAGCCTTCCACCACTACCAGCAGCCTCTCCACCACCACCAGTCTTCACCACCACCACCAGCCTCCACCACCACACCAGCAGCCTTCTCCACCACTACCAGCAGCCTTCCACCACTCACCAGAAGCTCTCCTCGCACCAGCAGTCTTCCACCACCAACCAGCCTTCACCACTACCAGCAGCCTCTCTCCACCACCACCAGCGTCTTCACCACCACCACCAGCCTTCCCACCACTACCACCAGCCTTCACCACCACCAGCAGCCTTCTCCACCACCTACCAGCAGCCTCTCCGCTGCTCCCAGCAGTCTTCTCCACCACCACCAGCCTTCACTGCTACCAGCAGCCTTCTCCACCACTACCGCCTCCCCAGCAGCTCCCACCACCACCAGCCTTCACCACAGCAGCCTTCTCCACCACTCCAGCGCCTCTCCCTGCCACAGGTCTTCCCACCACCACCAGCCACTGCCACTACAGCCTTTCCACCACTCACCACCAGCCTCTACCACTACCACCAGCCTTCTCCACCACTACCAGCAGCCTCCACCACTACCAGCAGCCTCTCCACCACCACCAGTCTTCACCACCACCACTCCTTTCTCCTGACAGCCGCCCCTTACCTCTAAAGTCTAAACTATTCCTTCATCACCTATGAGCTTCCCTGCAACAGCCACCTTCACCACCAACCATTCTCCACCGCTACCAACCATCCTCCACCACCATCAACCCCTCCCATCCTCCACCACCATCATCATCTCCCATTTCCCACCATCCTCCACCAACCCCTCTCCACCATCCTCCACCAACCCCTCTCTCCTCCACCACGACACCTCCACCACCAGCCTCACGATAACCCTTTTAAAAACTGCACCGGTAAAAAGTTGTTGACAGAGTGCAGTTAGAGGCAGCTGGCACCAGGGACCGTCGCCAGGACACGCTACAGAGGGGGGCGGGGGTGTTGCGTTACAAGACCTACAACGAGTTTGGTACCCGAGTTATTCCTGTTCCTGAGTCTCGTCACATGATGCTCCAAGACGATTATTTACTCTAATTAGCTAATAAATTTAACCCTTGAAACACAAGAGCTAATAAAAGTTACTCATAAAACACAAGAGCTAATAAAATTTAAACCATAAAACAAAAGACTGACAACGTTTTAAACATCTCCTAAAACGTTTTCCTACAATTGTCAACGTTCCCAACACCCAAATATATAAAACATTAACGCGTGTCATCTAATACCTTTTAAAAAACGTTACATACAATCTAATAGTCATTCACAACGCTAACTTTACATTATTCACTTAAATGTATTACTGGACGTTTATGCTATGTAACTTAAACTGTGTCACTGTTACGTAGTGTTACTTTCAATTAGTTGTCATTTTCAATTATATTTTTGTGTTATATATTTAATCAGCATCTGGCCATTGAAAACTTGGTGACGATCTCTGAAGCAGAAAACAACACAGACTGTGGAGTTCATGTTAGTATTATGAGTTCTGGAGACAGCCGGTGGTGCAAGAGAGAAAATGTGACCTAAAAAATGGTCTACGAAACATTATTCTTTCTTGGCAATAAGAGAACGAATTAACAAGAACGAATTAACAAGAGGACGAATTAACAAGAGAACGAATTAACAAGAGAACGAATTAACAAGAGAACGAGAAGGGACGAATTAACAAGAGAACGAATTAACAAGAGAACGAATTAACATGAGAACGAATTAACAAGAGGACGAATTAACAAGAGAACGAGTTAACAAGAGAACGAATTAACAAGAGAACGAGTTAACAAGAGGACGAATTAACAAGAGAAACGAAATTAACAAGAGAACGAATTAACAAGAGAACGAGTTAACAAGAGGACGAATTAACAAGAGGACGAATTAACAAGAGAACGAATTAACAAGAGAACGAGTTAACAAGAGAACGAGAACAAGAGAACGAATTAACAAGAGAACGAGCTAACAAGAGAACGAATTAACAAGAGAACGAGTTAACAAGAGAACGAATTAACAAGAGACTAATAAGAGGAACGAGTTAACAAGAGGACGAGTTAACAAGAGAACGAGTTAACAAAAGGACGAATTAACAAGAGAACGAGTTAACAAGAGAACGAGTTAACAAGAGAACGAACGTTAACAAGAGAACGAATTAACAAGAGAACGAGTTAACAAGAGAACGAGTTAACAAGAGAACGAGTTAACAAGAGAACGAGTTAACAAGAGGACGAGTTAACAAGAGAACGAGTTAACAAAAGGACGAATTAACAAGAGAACGAGTTAACAAGAGAACGAATTAACTAAAGAGAGAACGATAACAAGAGAACGAGTTAACAAAAGGACGAATTAACAAACGAATTAACAAGAGAACGAGTACAAGAACGAATTAAGACAAGAGAATTGAAAGTTAACAAGAGAACGAGTTAACAAAGAGGACGAATTAACAAGAGAACGAGTTAACAAGAGAACGAATTAACAAGAGAACGAGTTAACAAGAGGACGAATTAACAAGAGAACGAATTAACAAGAGAAAAAATCCTTTACGTGGACACTGCAGGATATAGCTGGTGAAAGATGAAATGAGGAGGATGGCTGGTGTCATCTCCCTATGGAACAGGAGACTCCAGCTATCAACGGTGTGGAATATATATTAAATTCCAATGGTAGATAATTGATGCTTTAATTTCCTTAGGTTCGTCGCTTTCAGGATTCTCGCGTGACCAATCCAATGTTTTTATTTTTTATGTATTTATGACTAAAGGTTTTTAATTATATGTACATTAATATTTTTTCTTGACACTAGAGAGATTTAAAACTGATCTCAAGTCAAAGTGTAATACCTGTTTGAGTTTTATAAATTACAGGTGAGATGTGACTGATTTTAGTTTTCTGATTAATGCTTCAGGTGAGGTGATAAACTAATGTGGTCTTGGTCCTGTTATACGTACATACATACGTACATACCTAAGTTATATGTACTGTACTGGTGTATACAGATGAGTTCATACATACACATCAACACATACAAGCTTGTGCATACACATTGACATACACACACTGTAAATACACACACAACACAACAAACAAACACAGACATGAACGTAAACTCAGACAACACACGAGGAATCTTGTATATACAACAATTATTCAGCATTTTAGATGGTAAATTCTGCCGCATCCACCCTGTAATATATAGCAGTAAGATCGAGTACACCACAACGGTCCTATACCACCCATCATAGTGGTCAGTTCCCTGGTGTTCCCTGCAGTCCTCCCCCCGACATAGAGTTTTCATGGCCATATTTTCTGGTTCCTTCTCAACATTCTTCCCCGAAATACAGCTGGGGTGTGGAGGGGTGTGTGGGGAGGGGTAAGTTGTGGGTGGGGGGTTCTGTACTCTGCCTTGTTGACATAATCACAGCGTTAAGTGTGTTTGGTGTCTCGTGTTATTTTTTTTTTTAATGTACACTTAGTATTTTTCTTGTCTTTGTCTATAAATAATTAAATAGCAAGCGGTGTTTTGTAGTGTACATACATACATACAGACATCATTCATACATACATACATACATACATACATATAAAACGCATCGACATTTTTATTTTCGATTTTTCAACAAGAGGAAACAGTATACCTAATATGTCTGTTGTATAATTAGTCTAGGAACAAAGTGTGTGTGTGTGTGTGTGTGTGTGTGTGTGTGTGTGTAGGATAAACAAAGTTAGCATAAATTATACTTGTTTCATAATTTGCATAATATGACTTAGACCATAATGTCGATAATGTGTGTGTGTGTGTTGGCTATACCATGGGAAAATATTTTACACACACACACACACACACACACACACACACACACACACACACACACACACACCACTCCTCTCTCCCATCTATAAAAAACTGCACACTGAATAACTCGTCGACTTTTTAAATAAATCCCGTACACCACTCCATCAAATTCCTCTTCACATCAAAACGTGGAAAATACAGAAACGAATCGCGTAGGAGAGAGCTGAGAGAGAGCTGAGAGAATCCATCACTTTTCTTCACAAATGTATCCACTATTACCACCGACACACATCTTGACATTCACGCTACTTTGAAAGAGGCGCCACCCGATGTGTTTTTATGATAGATCTTATATACAGCGTTAACCTCTCTACCTTGATACACCTTTCCCGCCTTACCTAAAGTTTTAATGAACCGCTGAGGGGGAAAATATCACATATAAGGTGACTTGTACAGGTGACGTAGTGTAACTGATCGGATAATGAAGTAAAACGCTAAATGAAAGAGTTTGGGAGGAAGGAAGGGGATAGGGAGGGAAGGAAAGAGATGGAGGGAAAGAGGGAGGGAAGGAGTGAAAGTGGAGGGGAGGAAGGGGGGAAGGAGGAAAGGGGAAGAAAGGGGAAGGAAGGAGGGAGAGAGGGAGACACACACGCCGACCTAGAATACCGACACAAGAAACTTGCTCATTAGTTCCACACACTAATACGGAAACATCAGATGGCGGAGCGATACATACTTTTTATCTTGTGTCAGTCCGTGGGTGTCTCAGGCCAGGAGGGAGGGATGAGAGTGAAGGGAAGGTGAGAGTGAAGGGAAGGGTGAGAGTGAAGGAGGGCAGAAAGAGAGAGAGACACAGAGAGAGAGAGTACACAAGAACAAGAAAACAAATAATAATAGAAACACAACAATTACTGCCAAACAACTCACTAATTACAAGCCAAAGGAACAGAACACTTGAGGTAATTTTATCACATGCAAACACAGAGTCGGGAGGAGGGGGGGCCGAGGTGCAGTGTTGAGAGTCCCGGACGGTGGTGGCGAGACGGTGGTGGAGAGGGACGGTGTTGGAGAGTCCCGGACGGGAGGACGGTGGTGCAAGGGACGGTGTTGGAGAGTCCCGGACGGTGGTGGAGAGGGACGGTGTTGGAGAGTCCCGGACGGTGGCGGGGAGGACGGTGGTGGCGAGGACGGTGTTGAGAGTCCCGGACGGTGGTGGCGAGGACGGTGGTGGAGAGGGACGGTGTTGGAGAGTCCCGGACGGTGGCGGGAGGACGGTGGTGGCGAGGGCAGATGTATAACTTATCGATGAGAAACAAGGAGGTACAGGAGTGTATTTGTAAACATAAGGAAACGATGGTAATATTTCTGACGTAACAAGCCCCCGCCACTACACACTTACAGAAGATACATACATGACGTACTTATAAATACACTCACTATACACTTACAGATTCACTCACGACATACTTATAGTCACTTATTACACACACTTACAGGTTCACTCAACAAACACTTATAGACTCACTCACTACACACTTATGGATTCACTTACTAACACATTAATTCACTCACTACACACTTTTAGGTTTAACTTACCACCACACACTTAGATATTCACTCACTACATACTTATAGATTCACTTACTACACACTTAAGCAAGATATACACTCACGACATAGCAAACAGACACCCCATGACTCACCCTCCAGACACACTCACTCAATAATACACACTCACGATACAAGTCCAAGTCCTTCCTCTGATATACCCAAAAGAAAAAAAAAAATCCCGGTAAATCACAGAGTTTAGCCAGTGGTTCACACCTCATTCATCTCTGGTCTATGATGTGTGAACACGGCTGGTGAATACTTGTTTACTGACGCCATAATGTTTGTCCGGGAAGAGCAATATGTGATTCACCAGATTTTTACACGCTAATAAACATTGATTTCCCGCGCAACATGACAGGGGTTTATATGTATACGCACTTTGCTTTCGCGTGTATGTGTGTGTGTGTGTGTGTGTGTGTGTGTGTGTGTGTGTGTGTGTGTGTGTGTGTGTGTGTGTCCATCAGAGAAATCCTAAACATGAACGACATTAAACACAAACAAGTTCCTCCACAACAATACTGAACAGGTGGATATGATTGTTACTATAAATTCACTTTCTTATATCCCACCATGGACATTACTCTGTGTTGGCTGACGGTGATACTAAACAAACATCATGTATAAGTCTTTCCTCAACACCTTCAACGAGTGAATGTTTGAGGGGCGAGGGTGAGGAGGGTGAGGAGAGGGGGGGGGGGCAACACAAGTCCTCCTCCTTCCCTCACGCACCACCCCCCCCACCTCCACTACCCTCCACCATGATCACAGGGCAACACTCCACAAAAAGAACCTGACTATTGTTTTTCTTAACCATCACTTTCCTGGTATGTTGGATGTTGATAGCCAGCGCGTGTGTGGGTGGGTGTGTGGGTGGGGTGGGTGGGTAACACTAGGTACCTCTAATGCCAGTACCACAACACCAGGGGGGACGATTCCACACCCTCCAAAAAATACAACCAGCTTGGGTGTGGTGTGGTGGGGTGCGTGACGGGTCGGGGTAAAACATACATTTCCTTGTCCTCTCATCCACTAATACCGGGGAAATTTAATCACGGTAATTTAAGACGAGTAATTAACGTGGAGGAATAGAAGACACACAACAACCATTTTCAGGATTTACTGTTACATAATGTTTGTGGGTTTTTTCTTAGAGCGTTTATTACATCACGATATACACACACAAACGAAATTCATCCACAGTCACACAAGAGCCATACACAGTCACACAAGAGCCATACACAGTCACACAAGAGCCATACACAGTCACACAAGAGCCATACAGTCACACACATTATACACAGTCACACACAAGAGCCATATACACAATCACACAAGAGCCATACACAGTCACAATAAGAGCTATACACAGTCACAAGAGCCATACATAGTTAGCACAAGAGCCATACACAGTCAACAAGAGCCATACACAGTCACACAAGAGCCATAATATTAGTCACACAAGAGCTACATACAGTCACACAAGAGCTACACACAGTCACACAAGAGCCATATACAGTCACACAAGAGCCATACATAATCACACAAGAGCTTACACAGTCACACAAGAGCTTATACACAGTCACACAAGAGCCATACACAGTCACACAAGAGCCATACACAGTCACACAAGAGCTTAAGTACACAGTCACACAAGAGTCGTACAGTCACACAAGAGCCATACACAGTCACACAAGAGCCATACACAATCACATACAGTAATAGAGTCATACACAGTCACATAGGATTGACAAGTATGGATGCGTGACGTGTAGAAGACCAGCCCTCGAGACTTACAAGAGGGTATGAGTGTGTATCTTGGGAACAAAGGATATATGGGGTGTATTATCAGACAATTTCTTACACAACGCTCCCGGGTTTGGTCCAGAGGCTGTACCACACTACACACTTAACATACAATCAAAGAACTAAGCTTGATAGAAACAGAATATAACCATAATTAAAACGTATTTCTTAACCTTATTTAAAACCGTATTTCTTTCTTATTTAAAACCTTATTTCTTAATCTTAGTTAAAACCGGATTTCGTTCTTATTTACGGTACAATTGAGTTAACACTATTTCACGTTATATATTTTTGTCAATCACGCCAATCCTTTCAAAATAATTACCCCCTGGATCACATAACACAGCTAACTCTCACAAATACGAAACTTTACATAACAAAACATCACGAAACAACGTAACTGGTTCGGTTATTTTCCCGTGTATGGTGATTAATATTCGAAATTGGTTCATAAATCACTCAATCTGACGTACTTATCCCGGTTACGTTATTAAAAAGGTACATTAAAACACGGTCATAAAACCAAGGTGGAATTAGCGATCTTTAAACACATAAGAGGTGGAGTGAGGAGTGTGTGAACTCCATAAAACTCCACGAGAACAAATACTGTATCATTTTGAGTTAACTAAAGACTGGCAAGATAATAACTAAACAAATTAAACCTTAAACCACATGAATTAGAGTTTTGTTTTAATTACTTCCTTGTTATAATCAGAACACCTACTAGATTACATGTAGAGCAATATGGATACACCTTAGTTCCTTACATCATTAACTAAAATAATAATAATTCCCAATAAACTTAAGTCTAAATAAGTCAAAATAAAGCTTCGTTGATTAATCGTAGGTTCAGGTAAGGTCTTTGCTAAAATTAATTGACTATCGATACTTGTTAGATCGTATAAGCGGGAGTGTGATGGTTGACGTGTTTTCTTATTATGAGTGAGGTTCAACTTTCCCCTTCCCTCTCCCATTCCCTGCTTCCCTCTTCTCCATGTCTTCTACCCTCCTTCCATGTCTCCACATCCTCCCTCCCTGCCTCCAATCCCCCCCTCCCACCCCTTTCCCTCTTCACCTATCACCCTTCCCTCCTTGCCTCTGACCCCTCCTTCCCACCCACCAATACCCCCTTCCCCTCCCTCCCTCCAACCTCATCATTACCCCCAAATGTCAAATAATATTTTTTCACTGGCACACATCATGAAATGTATGAAAAATGGAGCCCCACCGTGTCCACCTCCCACTACCTCTCTCATATTCCCGCAGTTTTTACCCCTTAATGGATTCTTTTTTTATATTGTTTGATAAATTACCAGAGAGATCGTGAGCTATGGCGGACACTATAGGATTTAGAGCAATATTAATCCCGTCCATTTTTTTTTTCTGGGACACTAGGATTTAGATCAATGTTAATCCCAGGGTGTTTTTGTGTTTCTGGGATTATTAAACAAAATGTATTTTATAATTTCAACTTGATATTACTATTTTATACAACAGAGTCATTGAACCTTACGTGTATAAAACTGTAAAGGGATAAAAGCAAATAATACTACAGAGAAACATTAAATTACACGACGGTATTATATTTTTTTACGTCGCAGTTCTTTCACGTCAAAATTACTCACGAAATACGGCCATGAAATGTAAAATGGCGCCATAAAAGGACAGGACAGTAGGGGTGTGGGTATAAGGCTTCGAAATGGGCCGTAAGTTCCGAGTCTCTGTAATGGAGCAGATTCACGCGCTTGTGTTCTCGTTTTGATCTATAAGGCTCTTGACTAGACCTATAAGACTCACTATATAAACGTGTCTCAGTGACTAATGGTGGATATTCCTAAACCTGAAATGTACTCGTGAACCCGAAGCACTAGTCATAAATGCTTCGGATTTACGAGTCTGAATCTCGGGGGTTCGTGGTTCAGACGGAGAGGCTAGAGGACTTTTGTAGGTGACTGTGCACATTATATTATCCGATCTCTTCATTATATCACTCATGTTAAAGAAATTTATCTAAATTCTAATTAAATTGAAACTTTTGTCACTTATGAGGGAATATCGCACCAAATAGCAGTTTAATATCACTAAATAATTTCCCCCTTCCCTCCCTCCCTCCCTCCCTCCCTTCTAAGAGGATTAAGTATAAATCCCATAATGACATCACACAAGTACAATACTAACACGCGAAATCAACATTGGGCCCATACCGTGGGTTCTGATCCTCTATAGACTCTGATCCTGTATAGGTGAGCCATCCATTAACTGGGATTAGAGCGTCTGTTATCACAAGTTTCAGTCACTGATGAATGTAGCCCGGTCTCGACCCGTCAGACAGACAGAACTGGAGAGCCTGTTAGTTGATCACGGGTTTGATGAACGGCTGTTAGGCTGATGGCTTCCCTCTAGTGCTGTTTCATACATTCCCACATACATTGAGCTACTGGTGTATGACGACTCACTCTGGTTGCCCTATGCCACATTTAACCTGCCTCGTCAGAAGACCTCACTCAAACTGCCCAAAGCCTAGTGCTCCATATTGACCTGGCATGACCTCTCTCGTTGTGTGTGTGACCTGGAGCACCAAGGCCCTGGGGGTTCCTGAAGGAGTTGTTTTCGAGACTTATTTAAATCACCGGAGACTCCAGAGCATCGAGTTACTTGTTCCAGCACAAAGAGCATCGAGTTACTTGTTCCAGCACCAAGAGCACCGAGTTACTTGTTCCAGCAGCAAGAGCACTGAGTTACTTGTTCCAGCACCAAGAGCACCGAGTTACTTGTTCCAGCACCAAGAGCACTGAGTTACTTGTTCCAGCACCAAGAGCACTGAGTTACTTGTTCCAGCACCAAGAGCACCGAGTTACTTGTTCCAGCACCAAGAGCACTGAGTTACTTGTTCCAGCACCAAGAGCACTGAGTTACTTCTTCCAGCACCTCAGGAAGGTGATTCTCTTATTTTGTGTAGAAGCAAAACAAATCACTATCTTGTGACTTATCAGTTATTAACAAATTCTATCTTATAATCTACATTTTTTTTATTATTCTAAATTCCATTCACGGCCATTAATCAGTTCTTCAGATTAACCTTCACAGAAAACTTGAGGTTGAGAAAGTAACGAATCATAACATTATTTTCTCTGTTCTCCACATTTTTTTGAAGTTCGTAAATAAATAAGATAGATTATACGAATTTCTTTAGCTGTTGGTGCTCAGGTGACCTCAATCCATCAGTTACGACAGATCAGTGAGATTATCAACATTGTGCCGGGTGGTGGGGCGTCGCTCGTAACTCTGAGGCCAAGAGGCTTATCTAGCCTGCCAAGTCGGGGCACAGAATGACCCTCACTGACCTCTCACTCTGGACAAAACACTGCCGGGGTGTCGCCTGGGCTAATGATGCTTCCAATTTGAGGTAACCATGTTGGGATCTCAAGTGATTTGGGTCATCAATTGCTTACATGAAGGAGGAACTCTACGGGGTGACACTGTTGGTCTTCACGCATCACTGGCATCCGTGGATGTGGGTCTTGGAATATATACCAACTCTGTAATAATTGGAATGACTGACGGAGCCTTGACAACAAAACCTAATCTCACTTACTGAAGATGTGGAAGACAAGAACTGCAATATTAATAAACTTCTCTTCATTAACCCCTTCACTGCTGAACGCCATTTTTAATATTTTATTTAGTTAACACTAGATTTATCATATCATATCATATATATTTTCTTATCTCTCTCTCTCTCTCTCTCTCTCTCTCTCTCTCTCTCTCTCTCTCTCTCTCTCTCTCTCTCTCTCTCTCTCTCCATGGAACAGGACCAACCCATCCATCAAATTAATTTCGTTGACGATAACCTTCCTCCCCTTCAGTCCATTTATAAACGAGATTCTGTCAAGGTCAAAAAATCATTTCATATCCTGCCGAGTGGAAGGTTTGGGGGAGTGAGGCTTGATAGCTTATCTTAGCTTATCTTAGCTTAGTTTAGGTGCAACTTCCAGAGCAAAAAAGTTAAATATACTAGCGGAGCTTAAATATGTTTTATAGGTATACACTGCTGTAATCCCATAACATACAAAACAATGATTTCAAGTTAAGTTTATGTACAACGCACTGTACAATAAACCTTCAGTATACAATGTACTATACACGAAACCTTCAGTACACAATACACTGTACACTAAGCTGTCAGTAGACAAGGAAACAGCTGGGTAACATTCCCCCAAGTATAAAGATCAGATCAGTACCCAGAGCTCTACGAACAAGAGGTGAGTGAGCACTGTATCCCCATGTGGCTGTACAACTCCCCACAATCACAGTAAAAGCAAAACATTAAGTATCGAGAGACAAACAGATGTAACAAGCACAGATATTGGATTATTACTGATTGAAACATCATTAGTCATAGCTCCTTCCCTTCCCTTCCATTCCCCTCCCTTCCCTTCCACCACTGTCATCACCACCATTACTCTACTACTAAGTAATTCTCGTAAGTCAGTCGGTAAGTCATTCTAACAAGTCACACAGTAAAGACCCTGTTAAGCCATTTCGTTAAGTCACCACAACTACTGATATACACAAAATATTCCTTCCTTCCTTCCTGACCTCATTCCTCGCCCAACGTTCTGAAGTAAAGCACTGAGCCCAAAACAGCAGAGTTCAATAAAGTTTTGCAGTACAGCGTAAAGCGGAGTAAAATATCCATTGGTGAGCACATGGCGGCTGGGCCTGTGTTGTGAGCACGAGTTATATCCTTCTCATATTGGACAGTCTGGCCTGAACGCATGGAAAACGGGAGCCACATGAGACGGGTTACTCTTATAAAAAAAAATGTTCCAACCAAGAGAAATATTGAAAGAACATTTACTATATCGAAACTAGAGGAAATATTCAAATAAAATGTCAATCATAATACAAACTTAGTGTATTATAAACAAGAGTGAATGTAGAATCTATTATTACAGAAGTCTTGGATCGTAAGGTCAGATACATTGGTACTCTATCTGTGGCTGGCTGAAAATCCCGGGTGCTGACGGTGGGAGTAGAATGTTATTGCTTTCTCGATGTATGGCGCCCGGTGTATACTGTATGGCCCTGAGACTGAATATTTGACAACAGGAGTGAGTGGACATCAAACAACGGGTGTAACTGAACATTAAACAACGGGAGTAACTGAACACCTAACAAAGGGAGTGACTGAACATCTAACAACGGGTGTGACTGAACATCTAACAACGGGTGTGACTGAACATCTAACAACGGGTGTGACTGAGTATTTGACAACGGAAGTGTGTTCAGATCACCTGTTGAACCCTAGGGTAAGGACGCTAGGTGTGAGGAGGACTGTGACGGCACCAACAGCCTAGTAGTCAACACATGACCAGACACCAGTTACCCCCTTGGTCATTATCGTGGGGTTATCCCTGCTGGCACTTGACATTATTAGGGACCTGCCAGTCTGCCACGCTTTGCCATAAACAGATAAATTGTACCGGGAATTTTCTGTCCACACACTCATCATTGTGTCACTTTATGTAACTTGCTGGCAAAACCCATGACCCTTCAGGCTTTTACGCCCTTAATGCATGAGTCATAAAGGCAAGTATGAACTACGCATGCTTCCCAGATGGGCGCTGTAAACGCTTCTGCGCTTCACCTCGCACAGAATGTAAGGGGGTGCTCAATAAACTAGCCCTCTCGGGGGGCAATCTAAAAAAAAAATCTACTCGTACACAAGTTATGAGGCATTAAGGTCGACACGAATTATACCTCCTTCCTCGATTTTCCGCCAATTAACTCCATTTTGGAATTAGATATTATAAACCCTCTCAGATTTTCTTTCTATATACAGTATATTACCAGACCCGACTGTTATTGTGTAGGAAACCATTCTAGTTCTCACGTGCACATGCTGGACACAGGTGTTACAGAAGGGGGACTTGTTACCCTCACACTCGAGACCATTAATGTCGAGGGTAAACGATAACTGGAAGGGAAACACTCGGCTTTCAAAAAATTCCATTCTCTGTTTTTGTTTCAGGGTTGTCCAGTTCTCGAGCCGTTTTATTGTAGACACATTTAAAAACGACGAAGAGTTTATTTTTCTCTATTCAAAAAAACAAAAACGTTGTGAGATAACAGTAGCATCAAGAGATATCATGTTATCGGGTTTGTAAGGCCAGATTTGAGAAGATGTGATTTTTTGCCATAATTTCTCCAAGACAGAGTCATTATATATAGTGAGAGAAGGAGAAGAATAATTTGTTACCACAGTACGATAAATGTTTAGTCGAAATACGATACAATTCACTTACTGTCACTGAAATATGTAACTTTATCACATATCTTTCCAGGCTTAGGAAACTTGTAGCCACATGTAACATAATGTACTGTACATATCATTACACACACGGACAAACACACACACACTCGACCAAAGACGACCTCTCTCTCTCTCTCTCTCTCAACACATCATATCCTCCTCCCACCCCCCCACTCCTCTCTCTCCACGTTTCCTTCTCTTCCTAACTCTACCCTGTCTGCTCATTGTTCCTCTATACTTTTTTCTCTCCTCGCCCCTTCCCTCTGTTTATCTTTCATCTGTTCTCTTCATCTCATTCACTTTCCTTCGTCCACTTTCCTTGTATTTCCTCCACCACCTGATTTACATTAATATCTTTTACTTTTTCAATGCCATTTTACATTTACAAGAAGATATATATTGTTTATAGTACTTTCTCTACCTTATAATTTACACTAATAACTATAATGTAAACGACTATAACGTAAATGTTGTTTCGTGTTATTGGTTGATTCCCTCTGTTATTAGTTGGTCAAGATACGACTGAATATTCACGATGTTTACTTAAGCGTTTACACCACTTACGCGTCTCTGAGTAGCAAAAGGGAAATTGGTGACGTTGTTTTCAATTTACTGTTTGTCTACTGAAGCTTATTTTTGAGGTTAATCATTCGTTTCTCACCTCTTGTTCGCTGTTTCTTTTCATACGCAACAGGATTTTAGTTTTGTTGTTTATCTGCATCTACGGGAGGGGAGGGGGAGGGAGAATGAAGGAAAGGGGTCTGGGGGAGGTAAGGGGTGGGGGGGGTGAGTGGGAGGAGAGTGAGGTAGGAGAAGAGAGGGAGAGGGGTCTGCATCAACTACGGGAGGCATTGTGCAGGAAGTGAGTGGGAGGAAAATAGGGGAGAGGTGAAATCTGGGGAAGTGAGGGATGGGGGGTGAGTGAGAGAGAAAGTGAGGGGGACTGCATCAACTACAGGTACAGGACCAAGTGAAGAAAGTGTTATACTACACCTCGCCAGCACCGCCGTTAACATTGCTCGAAGTGGCACAAACTGAATATAATTAATCCTGTGTCGTAGGTAAACAGCAGGAGAGAGGCGGCTCATATTAGCCATTAGATGACTCGGTGATGGGGGGGGGAGGGGGGAGGGGCAAGCTCTATCAAGGGTGTACAAACATGGCCCCCTGATGAACCTGTGGCGAGTGAGGCACGGCGAGTGAGGCACGGCGAGGAGGACGATGGCGAGTGGGAGACTGAGAAGAGAGTCGTGAGAGTACAGTAGATGAGGAGGGAGACAACGAGGGGAAGTGAGAGGGGAGAAGGGTAGAAAGAGGGGAGGGAAAGAGGGAAGAAAGGGAGGGAAAGGAGGGAAGGAGGGGACCAGGAGGAATATCTAATAACCTGGTGTTTGTATATATGTATAGGGGAGGTTGTGGGAGGGAAGGGTTGTTATTGGGATTCTGTTTGGCATACGATACACTTCCACACAATAATAATACTCCTGTTCATCACCCCCCCTCACCCCCCCTCACCACCCACGTCGGTTATACTGCAATACATACAAGATTTTAAAACAACAATAAAGCACAAACGTAACTAGTAAATAAGTTTAAATCCCAGTCACACTAACACCCTTCTCCACACACTACCCATGGTCACACATTCATACTAGCAATACTGGTTAACCCTCGTGTGGTGTGAATTTCTTACGGGTATAACCAAGGACGACCGGACAATTCGCTAACTGCACTGGCTAACTATTACACCAGGATCAATCAATCAATTAGCATCCGAGTTCCCAATTACTGCTGCCAGGTAGACATGAGTTAAATGGTGTTATGAAACTTGACCGTAATTACACCTTGCCCGGGGATCGAACCTGGGGCCAGTCCCTTACAAGACGAATATGCGCGCGTCCACCCACACACACACAAAGGGAGGGGGGCGAAAGGTAGAGACAGACAATAGAGGAGAAAAAGGATGAAAGAGATTAAAAAGGGGAAGTAAGATAAGGGTGAGTGAAAGAGGTAGTTAGGGATAAGACGTAGAGTAGTCAAGGGTGAGTGAAGGGGGTAATGAGGAGTGAAAGAGGGAGTAGTGAGTGGTAATAAAGGGTTAGTGAGAGGGAAGAGAGGGGGTAGTGAGAAGGAAGTGAGAGAGGGGGTAGTGAGAGGTAAGAGAGGGGTAGTGAGAGGTAAGAGAGGGGAAGTGAGGGATAAGTGAGGAGGCAGTGAAGGATGAATGAAGGGGTGGTGACAGATGAGAGAGAGAGAGAAAGGGAAGACTAAGAATTGAGATAGAGCGAGAGGGGTAGTGAGGTGTGAAATGGAGGTGTTTAGTGAGGGGTGAGAGAGATAAAAGGGAGGGCCACTTAGGAGTCTGAGAGAGAGAGAGAGAGAGAGAGAGAGAGAGAGAGAGAGAGAGAGAGAGAGAGAGATTCCGGTTTATAAGATCAGAAGCTTTGGGAGCGTAAATGGCGGGAAAAAACGTATATATATATATATAGACGTAAGTTTGTGTTTATTATGGTAAATGTATCGATATATTCGTATGTATGGCAGTGCTAGTATGTCTGTATGCTGTATATGACATTAATTTAGGGGAATTTATGTATTTTGTTGTATTATTGTGTGTGTAGGGCTGGACAATGTGTTGGAAGTACCTCAATGTACACGTATATCTATAACTCAACATGTCTGGCAATATAATACAAGATTAACACAACAGTGGGTTTGATATTCATTAACTGACAGACAGAAGGTTAATGTGCATAACAATTGATGTGAGAGGACTGCAGTCTTAGAGGAGATAGTCTACTCATTCCTTGTGTACGGTGTCCTCCTCTCTGTGTTGAGTACATTCATCTGGTTAGCCAAACATAACACTAAAACTGGAGTTCCCCGTAGTGAAGGTGTTAAGTGGCATCCCTCAGGGAGATGTGTTCGGACTGATCTTACTCATCTGGTGTAATAAATGATTTACTGTGTTTCTTCATCAGTGTGCAGATGATACACTGTACCAACATACCTGTACACTGACTGGTGAAGAACACTTATGGGTCCATCATTTGGTGGCTCTAATGTGTAGGATGTAAGGGCTTCTCCCCACTCTCTCCCTCCCTCATCTCTCCTCCCTCATCCCTCCCTCATCTCTCCCTCGTCTCTCCCTCCCTCATCTCTCCTCCCTCATCTCACCCTCATCTCTCCCTCGTCTCTCCCTCCCTCATCTCTCCTCCCTCATCCCTCCCTCATCTCTCCCTCGTCTCTCCCTCCCTCATCTCTCCTCCCTCATCTCTCCCTCATCTCTCCCTCGTCTCTCCCTCCCTCTTCACCTCACCTCATCTCGCTAGTGGCATAGTTGTGCTGAACAGTTTGATGTGTAACATTCTGGTAATCCAGGTCAGAATATTTTGTGAAATATTGAAAGAAAAACAAAGATACAATGTCTGATACAATGAGAAAAAGTTTCATTTCCCAAATATGTGCGAAGCAGAATACATTAGTCATTTTAATGTGATAGATCTCCAGTGTGTGTGTGTGTGTGTGTGTGTGTGTGTGTGTGTGTGTGTGTGTGTGTGTGTGTGTGTGTGTGTGTGTGTAAACCTGTGTGTGTGTGTGTGTGTGTGTGTGTGTGTGTGTGTGTGTGTGTGTGTGTGTGTAACCTGTATGTATGTGTGTGTGTGTGTGTGTGTATGGACCACGTTTGTCGGAATCCGCACTTTTGTAAATTATAATTCGAAAATACAGTATTATGGGAATTACTGTAACGTGAAGCATTTTAGGAATCTACATCACGTCTACACCCAATTACCTTCCTTGTTTCCTTGTTGTTGTTGGGTAAAGGTTCAAGGTTCCCAGAAGCACATCATATAAAATAAATATTCAGAGGCCATCATGTTTTTGTTGTCTTTGTTTCCTTGTTAAGATGTAATAGAAAAACGACTCGAATAATTATTCTGTTTTAGGCTGAAGGGTAAGTTAAAGTTAAGGTTAGGTTAGGTTAGGTTAGGTTAGACAAGGCAAGAAGTTAACAAAATAAAGTAATTTATACCCTTATATGATGTGGTTTTCCCAATTCCAAAACGTGATGTACACAACTAACAAAATAACTGACAGGCAGAATGTGCAGTAATATCTGACAGGCAGTACCCAGGGAGGCAGTGTGGGAACCAGTGCAGTCAGCCGCTCTCTGTCTCTCCTCTCGTCACGTGAGGCGCCCATTCACAGCTGGATGAACTGAGGGTCTCGCGGAAGTAAACCAGCGACCCAAAAGACATGAGACGAGTGCTGTCTCCACTCAGCCACTGCATCACCACTAAAATAATATGCAAAGGTCCTCCACTATCACCACAACCATCACCTACACTATCACCACAATAGTCAAGGTGGTAACATACTATCACCATCAACAGTCAACCATGACACCATACTATCACCACTACTAGGCAGCACACTATCACCCGCAGTAGTCAGACGTGTGGAGGGGGGGGGGGGTTGTGCATAACGACCATGGGCGTTTAATTTATTGTTATTGAATTGAAGAACAACCTGTTATTAGGGTTTTTACCTCGGCAGGTTGTAGAGCACCACACTGACGGGTCACACTTGCCGCCGCCGTGAGGAATGTGACGAGCTCACCTAACGGGACAGACTCACGACATATCAACTATTGCTTATTTCAATTAAGGACATGCGATCTATCTTTATGTGCGGGACTTATAGCCATGTCGGACAACTATGATACCGCTTGTCGAACCTCACTTTACTCCGATTTCAAAAGAGACGTATAGTGTTTGCCTGGTAGAGTTAACACGTGAATGTCTTTTATGCCAAGTACTTTATGGATCTAGGTTGGAGATGTATTAGTAACAAGAGCTTGTAAATCGATTTGACTTGATGGATTACAAGGTGGAGGAACTTTTCATGTCCCGTGATAAAAGTAACAGAGTTGAAGTACGTGTGTTCTTGGCGTTAAAGAGATCCTTTCCTGGAGCTCCGACTTTTGTCAAAAGGTATTCATGGATAAATTTATGCAACGTTGCTTCCATAATATATAAGCTGTGTTTTTTTTGTGTGTAGGAAGTGGGGGGGAGTTCAGTTACACCTTACCACTTCACTACAACCACAGTTAACAGTTACTACTAATAACTTTACCCATAACTACAACTATAAAATCTCTCTCACAACTTCCCTCCCTCCATCTGCTCAAACACCTAATATCAGGAATTCTTTTCAATCCCCAAGAGTTTAACCCATATACAGTTGTTAATCATTCTTTTATATATACATGCACTATTACCACCGGTACCAACACCTTACCACATACCTTTACCACCATTAACAATACCACACATACATACACACAGACTTACGTTCCATAGGTAATGCCAACACACCCTCTTCCTATACTTAACAACCAGCACTATACTCACACCATTACCAAGGTTAACAATACTCCTAACACCACACATACACTACCAACACCACACATACACTAGCACCACCCCACATACAGTTCCTACAACCACACATACACTACCAACACCACACATACACTAGCACCACCCCACATACAGTTCCTACAACCACACATACACTACCAACACCCACATACACTACCACCACCCCACATACAGTTCCTACAACCACACACTGCCCACTACCACCACCCACATACACTAGCACCACCACCACATACAGTTCCTACAACACACATACACTACCAAAACCACACATACACTACCACCACCCCACATACAGTTCCTACAACCACACATACACTACCAACACCACACATACACTACCACCACCACACATACACTACCACCACCCCACATACAGTCCCTACAACCACACACTGCCCACTACCCTGAAGACAATACACATTTAATCTACCACCAACCACAATTATAGTATACTAAACCACTACCTCAGCAACACGATACACTCACATTTAAAACATACACTTACTACTACCACCGTGATAAGACATTTACATCAACCACAATCAAAGTACACTTGTAACCACACCAAGACTATACTCTCTCTTCAACAACACTCAAAAGACACCACCAACCACAACACAAACATCCCCACATGTAAACCTGCACAACATCCCCACCAGGACCTCTGTACCCACACACATCATGACAGTGTTACCAGCACCACATGATAATGTCCAACACGCAACCACTGCTTCCCCTCACCCACACACAACATGACCGAGGTGTCAAAATGGGCGGAGAAGGCGTGGTGGTGAGGTGGGGGGCGCAGCAGCAACGTGATATACAGCAGGTAGTGTGGCGCCGCGGACACTCAGGTAATATAGATTGTGTGGCAAAGAGTGACTGTCTGACTGTTGTTTTGGTCCTGCTGGTATAGATCTGGTATTATTAAGGATGGTATGGTATTGTTAAGGATGCTATGATACCAAACCACATAGCATTAATTCTTTTCAGTTTTTGACTCGTACTGTACACCCCCCCCCCCCCTCTTCGAAACCATCTCCAGCAGCGGCACAAAGAACGAGCGGTGTCCTCCATTGAACGTACGACTACAGGTTATTACAGTATATACCTTTCTTCCTCTAATTGTTTGTCGATTCATTTATTTACGAGTTAATTTATTTTTTTCGTGTAAGTGATATTCATAACATTGATTATTGAGATTCGACAGAGGGTGAGAGCTAGGTGTGTGTCGATGATTATAGTTGAAGACATTGGCCGTGTCTGTGATGGCGGTGGCGGGAAGGACCCAGCTGGTAAACCGGTTTGTCTCGTCTTGCTCGTGGAAACAACCGTGGGAGAAGCAAAAGGGGTGACATGGTGACCTGTGTGTGTGTGTGTGTGTGTGTGTGTGTGTGTGTGTGTGTGTGTGTGTGTGTGTGTGTGTGTGTGTGTTACTCAGTCTGCATATGGTTGATAATAATCGCTACACTACTGTACTGTACAGTAGATCAGAAACTCGAATTTTCCAATCTTTATATTTTACAGTTTTCATTTACTGCTATCATCATCCCGCGCTTATTTTCATTTTCTTCCCTTTTCCCTCTTCTGTATGCTTGCTGAGAACCTAATCCTTTTTCAATGTATTTGCTTCTTAGTTCAAACATGAGACGACTGTTCCAATCACATAACAATAAACAGTTCATGCAATACAAGGAAATGGGTAATGGCTCATATGTTGTAATGCAGACTACAGACAACACTGATGATGACAAGTGGAGGCAGTGATGCACATGAACCGGCCGGCGTCAACGTACAACTAGCTGGTTAAGTTAGCCAGATACACTAACCAGGTCAGTATTCCATATAGGTCGACATTGTTTACAAAGGCGACCTGGACTTTACACTCATGTATCAAAATCACCTGAAGCACAGGTTCACAAGGAGTTACGGGGAGGCTGAGGGTTGGTACTGTACGTACAGTGATGACAGGTATGAGGGCGACATGTGCGGCTTACCACACAGTTAGTCCAATTACCTGTGGTGGCGGTGGACATGGTCGAGGGACACCTGAGACTCCCCGGCTCACCACAAGCTCTCTGCCTTACACAGTGTATAGCATTTTAATGTAGTTTATGATATGAATATTTGTGTTTAAATTGATATTTGTAGAAAATCAAGTTTGACATTTTTAATATTATGATACTTTGGTCAGTTGGTGGACACTCTTGAGTCAGCTCCCTGGGAACAACATTCCTGCATCTTAAGACATTTACTTAGTTAGTTTACTGTACATTTATCTTTTGGGATGTATACTGTAACATGTAATTTCTACAAAACTTCAAACGAATTTACTGTAGATACGTGTACAGTAATGTCTTCTATGGGTCAAAGAAAGGGAGGGGGGAGGGGGACGGAGCTAATCTAATTTTATCTATTTCTTATGGGAAAAATTAAGTCCGTTAACATTATTTTCATTAATGTCGTTGTTTCCAAGAGCATAACCACGAAGTTAAATGAGGACACACTGTAAATCACTCTAACTGCCCTCCTAAATAAACCTTACATTCGTACATCATTTACACTAAAATAAATATATGACCTTTACCTTCATATGAAATAAATTGTGCACTTAATTTAAACATAATATACATACATTATATAACTTAAATCTGAAAATAAAGTTTGATTCCGTTGCATTGTACTAAATTAAAGACATGAGCTTTAATTTCATAAAAAATAAACTCCACATATCATAAATACAGTGAACAGAAAGAAATGTGTATTTCATCTTCAACTGAAAAAAAAATAAATTTATCTGTACTAAAATATATGAACCTTACCTCAATGTGAAGAACAAACAGTACTGCTCCTCCATACACAACATATTAAGTGTTAGTTATATTTTGTATTAAACCTAGACATTGTAACCTAACCTAACTTAACTTCTTAACTGAACTGAACGAAACAACTTAACTTAATTTAATTTAACTTAACCTAACCATTAAAGATTACACGGCTACAAGCCTTGATTCATCTCAGTATCTGACGTTATCACCGTTAGATTTCCGATACTTGAAGGGTCAGTGTTAGTAAGATGCATGCAATCAAAAAATAAAATATTGTATGCTCCCAGGCAAGGCAAGGTTCAAACTTTATCTATATTTTATTATATGATAAAATTTAATTATAATTAGTATTCTAAATCTCATCAACTCGAAGTTTATATGAAAGTAAATTAAATTTTTTTCTGAGTGGATTTTTAGTAAATTTTCAACTAAAAACAAATCATAAATCTGGATGTGCATATTGAACACTGCACACTAGTATAGCCTAGACTAATTACACTGATATAAAAATGGCAAAGCTTCAAACACTCGAGACTGTACTGTACTGTACTTACCAAAGGCGCGTCTGTCTTGATATATCGTCATTGCTTGTCTTGTAGTAATTCTCAACCTGTAAAAAATTAAGTGTTAGAAACAAGAATTTATTGCAGTATCCTTAAATCAAATCTTGTAATGATTAAATCAACTGTCCCTTTATGTCCACACTTCAGGACCAAAGGCCTTCATCTCAGAATGAAACTTCCAATAAATATGGGAGGGTGTGTGAGAGGTGTCGTATCCACATTTAAGTATCTGCAAGAGGCAGATTCAGAAATTTGGATACACAATGAACAAAATATTTCCTTTAAATAGTCCTTATCTGAGCAAAACACTTTCCCCATTCTTATTCAGAAAGTATGAACAAAACACGTTGGTACGGTACAGTCATGTGAGAACTGGGACAAACTGTTCTGGTGTACAGAGACACCTGGAACCCCCTCCATGTGTTGCCACCAGAGGGGCTCTCACATGTCCCCATACACCACAACATTTTGTCAGTTTCCACTTATTGTGTTCTTAACCTCATAAAGACAATATCAAACTTGGCCATCTAACACAATGTAAACAAATCAATAAGGCTGTGACTTTATACTGCTCCTTATATAACACATCCTGCCAGTGAAAGAATTTGTTATTTAAAGTACTCCCAGTCTAGATAGAAACATAATTACAGGAGAGTATAATCGGATTTATACTCCATTACTTTTACATAATCATTTGGAATTTCCATACTGAATAATTTCTCCAAATCCAATCGAGTAATGAAACATAAATTAATTTAGTGATATAAAGTATAATAAATGTAACATCAGCATCACTAGTTTTTTAATCCCTGAAGAAAAAAAGATGAAAAGATAAAGAGAGTTTAAAGATTGGGTGAAGGACCAGAGGAGGTGTAGGTTAGGGGTGACCAATACAGTATTAATTAGCAGGAAAAGCAATTAAAGGCTTTTGAACGTTTATCAAAGAACAGAATAAATTATTAACTCCAGAGAAAGATACAAATAATGTTAATGAGAACACCCAAATATTGTTAGTGACATTAGTGTATATTTCAATTAAGAATACAGTAAATATATAAATTATTATATAAAGTTAATCTAAAGAGGAGACTAAAGGGTTGAAACATCTGATTACAGGTATGCCAAATAAGGTGTACAAGAGAACCAACCAATCAACACATTTACCCATAGTAAGTTTCATACACATCACCTCCCTTACAACATGAACTCTCAGATGATGAAAAGTGATAATAAAATGGTCTTTCTGTGATGTTCTTTGTCTGATGATCAAGATTTTAGTACAGCACTGCATCTAGCTTTTGTTATATTAAGACTCAATTATTACCAAGGTCTATTACAATGTGCAACTCTTCTGAATTTTTGTGTGCTCTTTGTTATCCATTCCATTCTTATTCCACAATCCATCATTAACATTTCCTTGGCGATTCATCCATTCTAGTGCCTTACCCTTCTTGAGATTACCTACTTATAGTCAATCTCTACTCCTACCTTAAGAGAATGACTCCATTTCTCATTTGTTACATTCAAGAGCAAGGCGGAGAAGTGGATACAGAAATTGTTTCATATAATTTCTCAATCTCAATCTTACCTTCTCTTTCATTCTCAAATCACTTCTATGTAGAGAACTTTATTTGTTTTCTCACTATTAGTTTCACTCCAGTACATCTTCTCTTCATTTAAATCTTTGTCTTTCATGTTTTATTTTGCATCCTCCCTCTCTTTCATACAAGTATATACTGAATACCTGACTGAAATAACTAGCACTACTCTCTCATACAAGTATATACTGTACTGTACACTACTGAATGCCTGACTACAAACATATTACAAACAATAAAGATACTGTACTGTACTCACATTACCCGCCAATATTTATCTTTACTAAAACATTTAACTTCACAAATGATACAGGAATTGACATGTAGCCGAGGGCTGTCACTTAATGATACCCGAATTTCGTCGATAATTGGGAATCTGAGAAGCAGTGCGGGTTTGGTGAAGACTACTCGTCCCCCGCCATGCTCCCATGTCTGTCCTCAACAGTGTTCACGTGTTGTAAGCCACGTGCCTGTGTCTTAAGCCATGTTCCAGTGTCCCTGGCAATGTTCCCGTGTCCTAAGCAATATTTCCGTGCCTCAGCCATATGTCCCCAGCAGTATTCGCGTGTTCTAAACCATGTTCACGTATCCTAAGCCATGTTTCCATGTCTTAAGCCATGTTTCCATGTCCTATGTCATGTTTCCATGTCCATGGCAGTGTTCCTGTGTCCCTGGCAGTTCACACGTTCTCAGCCGTGTTGTGGGAAAGTTACCCTTCACCACGATCTACGGTAACTCCGAGGGTGAGCCTTTCACATGTAAACCTAACCCTATAGAAATTTGCTGAATATTTTTTAGTGGACTGTATGGTTCCAAATATACGTCTTACCATATTTAACCCGTTCACTGTTATATAAACAGACTACACTACATAGACCAATAATATGCCTCTACGCGAATCTCACCAGTTAACATGATGGTCGGTGTCGTAATAAAAGGGGCATTTAACACCTTCACTAATCACTAAGCTTTAAATCTATTCACTTTATGAACAACAATACGTTACCAACTTATGAAATCATCAGTCTTTTTCAATTTTTATTTTTTTTAAGGTCAAAGTTAAAAAACAAAACAAAAAACAACATTAAAATTAGTCTAAATACCTTTAAACAGGTGTTGGGATAATGGCGAGGAGAGTTCAAGCTGCTGGCGTTTCCTAGATTGTTTCTCTTCACAGAATACGTAATTTTATCTTATAATTTCCAAATTACTATATCGGATAATCTCCGAATCATGAAGCAATTACCCGATATAGTTGGATGAAAGTCCAGGCTCAGCAAAATGACCAAAATCAGGAGTTGTCCTCACGTGGGGCTGACCTGTCACTTCCTGCCCGTCCTTTTAAATCACGCGTTCGTAGATCTGCAATCATTCTTAAAATAATATTAATAATTAAATAAGTCTAACAGCTATAAAAGTTAAATAACCAATTAATTCATATCACTAGCAACTATATTTTTTTGAAAACCAACATTGACCTCATGATTATATTACCACAACATTGATATAAAATTGACCAAGCCACAGCCACCATCCGAACACAAGGCTAAGTACTCATCGCCATGGGGAAATAATAACAATTGCTATATATTTAATATTTACATTAATTTTTCGATATTTAAGAGTTAGTTGGTACAGTATTTAATTATATATAATCCCAAACAGATCTTATTGCGGTACGTTGCATTAGACGTAATAGCCTTAATGGTTGTATTTATTTGCGACACTTGTTACTATCGTCGACCGTCTTACCGTGCCCCCCCCCTCCCATCCGTGTTCCCGGGTACATTAAATAACTGAAGGATGTCGCAGTTATTAGTTTTATTGTTTTAATTCTTGTCAAGCTTGAAGGAGTTTTCTCTCGACTCAGAAGTACACGGTTCCCCATAAAAAAAAAATCAATAAAATTGTGCTATGAGAAGACACTACTAATTAATACAACAATGATGATTATATATATTACATGTAAGCTAATTATGGTGATATGCTAATGAAAATATATTAGAAATTAAGTAACATTGCAACACAGTGATTATCAATTATATGAACGATTTTTATGTTTAGATTAGATCCAAATCCGGCAATATTCAACATCAATTGTCAGTTTATCACATGAGTGTTGGTCACAGTGTCAGCTGTTTGTGTGTTGTTCAAAGTAAAACAAAACAGATGACTCCTGCAACACCCAATATAATTAATTAGTTCTCGGGTGAAAAATGTTAAAACCTTAGCAAATAAGGATCCGACCTTCACTCTCTGATTAATTATTTCCTCTAATTAGTTATGACCTCCGTGGAGGATCATTAAGGTGGGAGAGGAGAGTGCCACCCTGACCTACCAATCACCAGGGAGGAGAGTGGCACCCTGACCTACCAATCACCAGGGAGGAGAGTGGCACCCTGACCTACCAATCACCAGGGAGGAGAGTGCCACCCTGACCTACCAATCACCAGGGAGGAGAGGCCACCCCTGACCTACCAATCACCAGGAGGAGAGCCACCCTGACCTACCAATCACCAGGGAGGAGAGTGGCACCCTGACCTACCAATCACCAGTGCCACCCTGACTTACAATCAAGGAAGAGTGCCACCAGGGACCTGACCAATCACCAGACCTAGGAGGAGAGGCACCCTGACCTACCAGTCACCAGGGAGGAAAGTGCCACCCTGACCTACCAAACACCAGGGAGGAGAGTGGCACCCTAATCTACCAATCACCAGGGAGGAGAGTGGCACCCTGACCTACCAATCACCAGGGAAGAGTGGCACCTGACCTACCAATCACCAGGAGGAGAGTGGCACCCTGACCTACCAATCACCAGGGAGGAGAGTGCCACCCTGACCTACCAATCACCAGGGAGGAGAGTGGACCCCTGGGACCACCCTGACCCAATCACCAGGGAAGAGTGCCACCCTGACCTACCAATCACCAGGGAGGAGAGTGGCACCCTGACCTACCAATCACCAGGGAGGAGAGTGGCACCCTGACCTACCAATCACCAGGGAGGAGAGTGGCACCCTGACCTACCAATCACCAGGGAGGAGAGTGCCACCCTGACCTACCCTGGGTGTCGGTGGTCAATAGTAATACCAATGTGCCCAACTTTAGGACCCATGTAATGTGTGTGTAAAGGTTCAGGACTTTAACTGCTTCAGTTTTGGAGCTACGGCCCGAACAGACACACACAACTACAGTACTACAACTATTACTATTACTACCACCACCACCACTACTACTATTACTATTAATACTGCAACTATTTTTTTTACGTGGCCTCCAGCCTCCCCCAATAGCCACACCTTCACCACCATTTTATTACCTTAAAATTAAATATCCTAATACAAAAGTAGCTATCCTAGCTGTGTTGAGTTAGTTGAGCCGCAGATCTACTACTACTACTACTACTACTAATAATAATAATAATAATAATAATAATAATAATAATAATAATAATGAGAAGAAGAAGAAGAAGAAGAAGAAGAAATAAAACATTACGACAAAAGACGCTCATGAAGTGATGCGATCAGTGACCACAGGGAGCAAGGCGGGACACCCAATCCAGTTAACATTCTGTCGTCTGTGTTGATGACAGCTAAAACAGTGTTATATCACACACACGCACACACGTAAACCTAAATGCATACACACACATACACCAAAACATACTAAGAGAAGCGCGCCATCTTTGGGTTAACAGAACAACTTCAAAGTTCAGTGTTCATCAACTACACCAGGTCGGAGTCTACCACCTTTGGTCCGCGACTGTACAGCTTCCATCAGCCAGGGGGATGTGTCAGGAGTTAACTTATAATAATAGTATCGCTAATATCTTTATTTTAAGTAACTTTAACATCATTTACTGAACAAGAGGAAACAATGGTGGTAAATAGTGGTAAATAATATGGTGAAGTACTGGTGTCAACATTACGTATTTTCATGACCAGTAATAAGACGTTCCGTTGACGGGATATATAAACAGCCATCGATGGTGGAGGCAAGTGATGACGGAAAGTTTGCTGTGTAGCAGCGCGTCGAGGGCCATCTGTCATCGTATTTAGGAAGGCTGTCGTAGCCCCAGGGTAAACGTCAACAAACATGACGTCACAGTCGACACTCCCTTTGTAAACAAGGAGACTCACAGTCAGTACTTTACTTTACTTCCTAGACAGACCATGATGCTTTTAATGGGGGCGTCCCAGCTTGTTGTGTTACTCCTTGTAGAGACGCCTAGACGCTGCTCAGACTTAATACATAAACGAAGTAAGTTTGTGTCGGTGATCTTAAGGGGTGTCTAAACTTGGCCGTCCTGCACTAACTCAGTGGATGACCATCTCCTTGAAGCACTTATGCAAATTGGAGTATCTCTGTGTATCCCTCCAAGTCACTCGACGCCGTACAAATCTGCATTATATTATGTTTCATTTGACTGTATCTTTGTGTGTGTGTGTGTGTGTGTGTGTGTGTGTGTGTGTGTGTGTGTGTGTGTGTGTGTGTGAGGCCTGCTCATATTTCTCACACTAACTCCACACATAAACGATAACGATATAATATTTACTAATAAAAACCTCGACATTAACTTTCCCGTGTTTCCTGACCAGACATAAACAGTACACCATTACCTTAACTACTACAGATAACTTGGGACACTCAGCCTCGTTACCCTTATGCTTTTATAAACAAATTACAAAAGATTTTAACCGATTTTCCCGCTGAGTCTCATAGATGGACAAAGTTCCCCCAAAACACACCTTGAAACCTGCCTCTGTATTCTCAACTATCTATGCTAATTCTTTGTCTTCTATCTGGGGATGAAGAGACATATCTACTTACGGTAATTTGTCTTGTTTCAGTGCGTCAGATGGGGTCCAGTATCACTAGTTAATAAGACAATATAAATACACGTCTTCAAATCTTGGTGTAGTGGCCATGAATGTCGTCACAGTCATACAATAGAGCTCTTTTAACGGCATATGACCTAAGTTGTTGTGTCGCCAGGCTTGTAATTATCACACTCAATCAATCAATCAACCAATCAATCAACCAACAAACCAACCAACCAACCAACAAACCAACCAACCAACCACCCAACCAACGAATCAATCAATCTCTCAACCAACCACCCAACCAACGAATAAATCAATCTCTCAACCAACCACCCAATCAACGAATCAATCAATCTCTCAACCAACCACCCAACCAACGAGTCAATCAATCTCTCAACCAACCACCCAACCAACGAATCAATCAATCTCTCAACCAACCACCCAACTAATGAATGAATCAATCAATTCTTTTAAACCTCATATGCCAGGCAGGAGCCACCGCCTCCCTGATAACAACTTGATGTTTTATGTCACGGACCAGCTGACACATCCGCCTCACAAGCCTGTCACTCATGTTGTGATGCTCCGACTAACCTGAACCATAACCCGGACTTAAAATTTCAGACGGTGTGTTAACTTTGTAGGGTAATGTTTGTTTGTGTATCTGTTGGTAATTTTTATTTTTTATGTCTTGCTTTTATCTTTCTGTCTTTTGTCCGTCTGTGAGTCTGTCTTCTGGTTCTCTGTTTCTACAACCTAAGTCATTTACCCAAGATTTGACATCGGATTTCTATACGATCGTCCCCTGAAAATTATCGTATGTCTCAGGCTATATCGACGGTCCGATTGTCCGTCTGTAAGTTTGTTTTAATCATTTAATGTTACTAACAGTCATGCAGATTATAGTTTATCTACAGGCGGTTAAGATGTCGCGTGAAGGAACAAGAACATTCTTTTTCTCCGTGTGTCAGTGAGTGAGTTAGTAAATAAAGTCACATCTGTTGTATACTTTCCTGTTGAATGTTACACGAACCTTCTCTTTACTACGACTATTTACCAAGAGTTATACCTTCACACACCTGTTACCCTGCCGAGGAACATTACCCCAGTAGAGGCTGACGCTGCTCACCTGCCACCAACATATCTTCAAGCCGCTATAAATGACACAACTCCCTCCAGACGGCACCACCCTGGCACAACACCTCAACACCTATACTCCTCTCACCCGTGTCCTCCTACACTCTTAACTCTCTCCTCAGTTTTCTCTCACTTTATCATTACATACATACATACATACATACATACATACATACATACATACATACATACATACATACATACATACATACATATTTAAAACAAAATCCAAAATCGTAATAAACCACGAGTCATGAACCTTCATTAAGAAAGAAAAAAAATAAGTGTCATGGTCAGAGCTCCAGGAATATTATTTTTGATCACTTAGTTGTGGGAATATCTGAGGACTAAGTATTATTCTGAGTTCTTGTTCCCATGTTAACTGCTGTTTTCTGCCACATGCTATACTTTCAGAGCTGTGGTTAGGTTAGGTTAGGTTAGGTTTGGTTAGGTTAGGTCAGGCTCGAAGGCTCCCACAACCCTAACTATACCTGCCAAGAACTACCCTTATTACTTTATTACCTTGATTTGTTATGGTAATTGGGTCATGTTTAATATAGACTCGAGTCCCTCTAGTGAGCAACGGGGAAACTATTAATATCAACTCCAACGAGAACCGGTGTTTGTTCCTTAGTAATACGTGGGAGTAACCTGACTGTGTTGCCTGTGTGGGTAAAGGAGTCGAGTTTCATTTTAGTATTGTTATGTGGAAAATACTGAAGCTGTACTTATACCGAAATTCCTCCTTGTAATATGTAAATCAACAGTCAGACTTCATTTAATATACCTTGTGTGTGTGTGTGTGCGTGTGTGGGTCTCTGTATGTGTGTGTGTGTGTGTGGGTCTGTGTGTGTGTGTGTGTGTGTGTGTGTGTGTGTGTGTGTGTTTGTGTGTGGGTCTGTGTGTGTGTGTGTGTGTGTGTGTGTGTGTGTGTGTGTGTGTGTGTGTGTGTCTGTGTGCGTGTGTGGGTCTCTATGTGTGTGTGTGGTGAAAGTCTTTGTTTACATGTGGTGTTGGGGCTGAGAGGTGTTCCACTGGTCTTGCAGCATGAGAGCCGGACAGACAGTGATGGTAAACAAGATACCGTCTTAGTGATGGCTGCTCCCTCTCAAGTGACGGGATATGGCGGACTACTGAATTTTTTCCACGTCTTATCTTTCATATCTCGACACTGGGGGCAGGGAAGCTATGGCTGCTGTTCACTATGTTCCTCAATCTGGTGTGGCCAAAGCTTCTGTTTACCTATAGCTGGCCTGATAGCTGGACAAACATACAGACCATTCAGTTTATTAATCCACAACAACCAAGAGGTTTGATCACACGTGTTAAATCTTGAGCAGCTGACATTTGCGATAAAAATATAATAAAAGTAAAACTAGTTTGCATGTGTTCTACTTTTCTAAAAATAAAGAAAAAAAGAAAAAAAAAGAAATTGTAAACTGGACGAGAAATGTTTTATGTACACTTTGTAATGCAAATGTGGGAGAATTCATTAAACTGTTGATATTTGACCTAAAGAATAAATTACAGTAACACACAAATGAAGTTACTGGTATATTTTTATTTTCAACGTGAAGAGATAACTGGTAGAGAAGAATAGACAGCTGATAAAACCCTAACCTAACCTAACCTAACCTACCCTAACCTAACCTAACCTAACCTACCCTAACCTAACCTAACCTACCCTAACCTAACCTAACCTAACCTAACCTAACCTAACCTAACCTAACCTAACCTCTGAAAGCGTCCTAGATAAAAAAAAATAAATAAAAAAAATTCCCGTTTTAAATTATATTCAGGGTACGTATCATTGCTCTTAAAACTCACTGCTCTTAAAACTCACTGCTCTTAAAACTCACTGCTCTTAAAACTCACTGCTCTTAAAACTCACTGCTCATAAAACTCACTGCTCTTAAAACTCACTGCTCATAAAACTCACTGCTCTTGAAACTCACTGCTCTTAAAACTCACTGCTCTTAAAACTCACTGCTCTTGAAACTCACTGCTCTTAAAACTCACTGCTCATAAAACTCACTGCTCTTGAAACTCACTGCTCTTAAAACTCACTGCTCATAAAACTCACTGCTCTTGAAACTCACTGCTCTTGAAACTCACTGCTCTTGAAACTCACTGCTCTTGAAACTTGTATCAGAAAAAAATCTGGCTGGAGCAACAGATTTAGCGTGGGTCTACGTCTGTTTCCAAACCTCAATGAAAAATCGACAGAAATTCCTTTAGGTGAATTTAGTGTTGCCTGTTGAAGCTAATGTACTGTAGAGGCGAATACTTCAACCGATGCCAGTGTTTATGTCCGGGAGCGGATTTATTTGCGTTGTGTGTGAGAGTGAATGCTTGAGAGATTGAATGTTTGTGTGCGCGAGTGAATGTTTGCCAGAGTGACTGTTTGTGTGAGCAAGAGTGAATGTTTGTGTTGCATGAGTGAATGTTTGTGTTGCATGAGTGAATGTTTGTGTTGCATGAGTGAATGTTTGTGTTGCATGAGTGAATGTTTGTGTTGCATGAGTGAATGTTTGTGTTGCATGAGTGAATGTTTGTGTTGCATGAGTGAATGTTTACACGCATGAGTGAATGTTTGTGTTGTATGAGTGAATGTTTGTGTGTTGTGTTCTTCCAAGATTAATACATCATGGATAAGACAAATGAAGACTTAAGTTGTTTGATAATAAAGGAGTGAATGACAAACACAATATGAGGTTATTTATATTAAACTTTGACCTCATATTAAATCCTTTATGTATATGTATAAGTATATGTATATATGTGTGTACTGTGTGTTTGTCCGTCGGTATATGCCAGGTACACAATATTTACTCAAGTTCTTTTGGGTATAATCGTTCTGTGCTTGTTTATGTACTTGTGTCCCCACTTGTTTGTTCGGGCTCTGTTGTATGTGTTGTAGTGTTTGTGCCTATAATATCATATCCACTGTAGTATGTTCAACAATATGGCTTGCGTTTACCAGTGTGTTTGTGTATAACCCTGTGTGAGTGTGTCTGTGTGTGTTATATAAATATCGATATACGTGAATTTATATTGAGATATTTAGTGCGTGTTTGTATTAGAGTTTTTGTTTTAGGTGATATTATATAAAGTGAAGAATATAAACAGTGTGAGACGTAGAGAGGGAAAGACTGCCACCTGGACTAGCCAGATGATTAAAAAGGACACCTGGATCCTTTCTTCAATTACAGGTGAGGGCAGGTGAGGGCCAAGGATCACTTAGTTCAGTGCAATCGTTAATATTAGTAATTTAACGCAGATTAAATACTATTCATACACTAGAATACTAATTGTGAATGTTCACTACATGTTAGAAACATTAAACGCCTTTATGATAAAACTATGTTGAATTTTTTCAGATGTACAATAGTGACTACATAGGTTGGCTCTGGTCAGTTGTGTAACATAATTCAAGAAATATAGAATTACTGTACATGTTTTCACTAACGTCAGCCGGCAGAGATTTATTACTAAAAAATACTCTCGCCTGACAAGCTCGTCTAATTAATGAAATTATGCTAAAAATGACTTTTTGTTACTAAATATTCCACGAAATAATGTGGCCTGTGCCAGGTCGACCGAATTATGCAACCATCAAAAATAATTAGTTTCTCCACTCTCCCTCATTATTCTTCTCTGTCTACATGAATCTCATTCTTCTTAATTACCAAACCATCAAACAACCACCTTGGATGGTACACACTCCACGACCTTAACCCCAAACCTCGCACCTCCTCACCCGGGCTGCCTCATGACGTCACCTGCAAGTGGCCTATACAGTGGAGCATCTAAAGTCATTCATTATTACGTCATGTAAATGAATGGCTCTGAGACGCCAATGGATCGATAATATTACCCCAGAAAGTAAAATTAATTCAGCTTTTATCACAATTATAACTTTCCAGGTTATTTCTTTGGTCATGTTTGGAGTAGAAATATATCTTACGTCTCGGGTGTTAGAACTATTGTGATGATCATTGTATTAGAGAGAAAATTTAGATTCATTGATTTATAATGAAGGTAACGCGTCAGACAAAGACAAAAGAAGTTTAATATTTTATTGAAGGATAGAACTTCAAATACCGGTATATCCAATTCCTTTTAGTTTATCAGACGAGAATTGGTGGCAATAGATGAAAGGTGTTCTAGTGTAAGGTGTGTAAAACAACGCCTTGTTCTACACGGCTAATGATAAGCATTTGTCTTTAAAATTCGTTTGATGTTCACATTATCGAAAACACTTTTAAAACGCCACAGCTCAAATACAGTGTTAACATAGCAAACTTCCTGAGCATTTCCCGCCATAATGTTGACCAGTCATGCACGACCGATGTTTCCAAGTACACCTAAAAACATGGAACCGTTTCATTGATATTGCACGAGTGTTGTACAAGTGGGAATATGTTACGGTGCTATGGCCGTCACACACGCACCAGCAAATTACTTCGCAGAACTAAATAATGTATCAGGATTACTGGACGCCAAGAGTCGGTAGGCATACTAACAGGACTCACATTATCCTTCAAGTAACCTTCCCAAAGATGTTCACTTACCATGGTCTGAATTTAAAGGTGATGTAGATATTATGAGATGTGTTGGATGTATTTTACAGATTTATTGATTATTTTTATTTAGTTAGATTTTCGATTATAGTGTTTTTAGAACGTGTGTGTGTGTGTGTGTGTGTGTGTGTGTGTGTGTGCGTGTGTGTGTGTGTGTGTGTGTGTGTGTGTGTGTGTGTGTGCTAAACCGAACCACTTGGGAACCAGATTAAAAAAAAAATGGGAATTTTTCTGGTAGTAAATCCCAGGTCAGATACAACAGTAAACTCTCTCTCCTTTAATTGAATTAATTGGCGTGCGGCCACATGACTGACAGAGATTTCCGGTCACTCGTGTGCAATTATCTGAATTTTAATTATGCAACTGTCGAAAAATAAACTAAAGTTTGAGGCATTTACAATATTGGGGTCAATAGGGATCCAGGTCTTACTGAACACTAATTTTAATGGAATATGAACACAAGGCCCTAATGTGTTAATAAGCCCACTGGGATAAGGGGGCTATATAGGTCTTGATTCACAATAGACCCCAGTGAGTCATAATGGGTCTAAGTGGACCCCTAACTTCATGGCTCAGTCAAGTATTATATATCATATGTTATCACTGTTATCAGATCAACTACCTTCTGGTGAGGAAGATCTGCAATATTTTACCTGGATCACTTGTGTGGCCAGACAGCTCGGTATCCCAAGTTAACTCTTCATTCCGTCCGATTCGTAGTAACTTCTGTGGATTTTTATTTTTATTTTTTTTAAACTTCTGATTACCCATAGAGACGATGGTGAATATAATCACAATACATCTAAATAAATAGCTTGATACATAACCTGACCAGACCATCAACATAGGCGTTTCTGTAGCCACACACATCATTCAACTATTAAGACTTTACGCTTATCTCACTAGAGTTAAAAGCAACTATAAAGAAAATATGAAATACTGTATTAACGAATAAAATCCTAAAATATTTTGAAGATAAAATATAACAAAACTAAATAATATAAATACAATATTCCAGAAACCAAAATAAAAATCTTTGGTAAAATAGGAAAAGGTAAGTGTGGCGAGGTAAGGGGTTAAGCCGAGAGAAGCAGGGGGCGCATTATAACCAAGACCATCACAGCCGCCTGCCGGGGTCCCCACACACACACACACACACACACACACACACAAGGAACAAAACTGGTACTTATGAGTATCTGAAAAAAAAACCCACAAAGAATGTGTTTGATCTCGAGTAGGAATAATTCCCCAGAGAAGACACTGTAAGTCTTGAGTCAACATTAAGAGCGTTTGTGGCCGCATGAAGTGTCTGTCGGCAGTAAAATGTCCAGTTTCTATTTATCTTTTACGAGTATTTAATAGTATAAGGCGGTGACAAATTTACACTAAACAACTGGCCCATTTACGTGGTTTAAATTTATAAAGTTAATAAAAATATATAAAAAAAATATTTATATATTTTTTTTTACATAAATATAAAAAAAATGATAAAAAACTCATTAAATTTTTCAATGGCTGATTCAGGCTTCAGGATTAATGGTCTTACTAGATTGTATTAAGGCTATTATTAATAAAGTTTAATTAAAGGGACAAATAATTACATAGAAAGAAGAAGCATAAGATGTAATTCTAGCTCAGAGGAATAAACTTTACTCCGTTTATAAAGACTTACTGTTAACTACAAAATAACAGATTAATATTTCTTACGTTTATTATTTTTAAGTACAGTCCCCCACAAAAGTCCTGTCACCTCTCCTCTTGAACCACGAACCCCGAGGAATCAGACTCGTGAATCCGAAACATTTATGCATCGCGTTTACTGCTTCGGATTCACGAGTCTGAATCTCGGGGTTCTCGGTTCAGGTGAGGCGACGGGACTTAGTGGGTGACTGTATACATGCTTGTGACTGTATACATGCGTGTGAGTATTTGGGTTTGTGACTGCATGATATCCAGTACTAATGCGTGCATGTGTGAAGTCGTTCAAATGACTTACAATGATCTCCATGGTAACGAGTGAGTACCCACAACAAAGCTTTATTACGTCGACATGTACTGTACGTGTTCGATACCTTCACTCCGGTACTGTACTGAGGAATACAGAACCATGACTCCCAAATGGAAAGCCGAGATGTGATAGTCTTTAATACAACATTCATGAGGCCCCGATGTCCAACTGCCCTGTAACATGCACACATTACCAAGGTACAAATTTAGACCGATAACACAAATTACCCGAAAGAGCTAAATTGGCAGCGCTATCTACCGACCGAGGCCGCACGCACATGAGTCCTGCCACACACACACACACACACACACACGAGAGTTACTTAGCATTATAAGGTGTTTTAGTGGGTGTTACAGTTCACACTCTATTATTCATTAACGCCGGCAGGTTCTTCATATAGCTTACTGTGTGTCATTGACCAGTATTCATAGTGTACAAACTAGCTTGTATCTTCAACACCTGTGATAAATTTCAATTACCACCTGTGTAGCCTCTACTTATGACGATCTGACCATAAATATTGGCAGTACCAACACACACTACACCCCTGGTGATGGTGACGGACGGCCGGTGTGAAATTACATCGCCTTGTAATGGTCATGTAGCAGGCACACACACACACACACACACACACACACACACACACACACACACACACACACACACACACACACACACACACACACACACACACACACCAGCTATACATTTCATATTTCATGATTCAGATGTTGATTCGTCGTCAAGATTTCTCAGTCACTTTCATACTGAACAAAATTCCAGAAATAATTTTTGTTTTTCAGTAAGTTACACACGAAGGTCCAGAAAAGAGCGCTAGTGTTTATTTATATGTTGTTGGACTGTAAACTTTGTTAGTAAACTTGGGGCGAGGGGCGAAGGGGAGGGGAGACGGCGGGGAGAGTGGGGAGGAGCGGGGAGTGGGGAGGAGGGTGAGGAGAGGGAGAGGGAGTGGAAGGGGCGGGGAGGGGGGTAGGGGGTACTGAAAAACAATGTCCAACCTTTTGTTTTGTTTTTGTTTTTTTCGGGTCATTTTTTTCACCACTTGTAGCGAGCGACCAGAGGGTGAAGCTCTACTGGGGAGAGACTAACCAGTAGTTCCCTCTGTACACCTGGTATTGATACAAGACTACTGGGAGATAATACCGGTATCCAAGAAGGTACTACATGAGCAATTAAATGATAACCTGCCATCACCAGTAACTAGTCTAGTACCGGTAATAACAAACTCTAGTTATCGGTAGGTTAGGTTACGAGACATGACTTCCGCTTCATCGCTTTCCACTGACTCGCTGGATTTATTTCTGATATAAAGTTCAAACCGTTATTAAGTGCATAATCTTCCTTCTTAATGTTAGAAATACCAACTGCCTGGATAATATTTTTCATGAATTCTTAGCCATTAATACCAACAAGGTTTCTGCTCTGCATCACTGAACTGACTCCAAAGATTCATTATCTCATTTAACGAAATTTCGAAGCAATATAGTGTTGATGCTGTCCGTCAATCTGTCAGTCGGCGACAAATTTGGTTTCCTCTTGATGAGTTTCCTGAGAATCAATAGACTGATTTCAATGCTAGTGGGAAAATGTATTGTGGGAGGATCCTGTTGGGTACAATGCTGGCCCGAGGAAACTTAAAGTGGTAGCCGCTGTCGTCCTGGGAAATGTACAGTACCAGTTGAAACGAGAAAACATGTAAGTGAAATGTGTGTGTGTGTGTGTGTGTGTGTGTGTGTGTGTGTGTGTCAAAGTGCCAAATTGTATACCTATCTTTACTGAGAATATTATTTATATTAAGGAAAATAACTTCAGGCCAGCATATGAGCTCTAGTAACACGAATAAGTTTACCTTTTTAACTAAGACAATTAGAGAGAAATGTACACATAATTATCCTCCACCTCACCTCACCCTGTGTCTCAGTAACCAACACAGACTAAACTACTGGGAAACACATGTGCCTCACTACCTCCTCACCTCACCTTGTGTCTCAGTAACCAACACAGACTTAACTACTGGGAAACACATGTGGCTCACCACCTCCTCACCTCACCCTGTGTCTCAGTAACCAACACAGACTAAACTACTGGGAAACACATGTGGCTCACTACCTCCTCACCCACTATTTATAACTTATTAAATTAGTTACTTGAAAATGTCGTCGATGATTTCAAAGGAACATCTGTGACTAACTAAAGGAACACTCACCCTCGCTGTCTGACTAATGCCGCTTCTCCCCGCTGGCTGCTCCCCGTCGCTCGATCTATGGACGACAAAAAAACATTACCAATATAATAATTACCTTTTTCATATCTTTAATAAACTTATAAATAAACAAATACAATTAAATTAAACTGTGTGTTGCTCCAGCCGCTGAAATCCTACCTTCCTATTGGTTCGTTTTTCTTTTTGGTTTTGTTTACTTTCTTCCTATTGGTTGGATTTTCTTTCCGGTTTTGTTTACTTTCTTCCAATTGGCTCGTTTTTCTTTTCGGTTTTGTTTACTTTCTTCCGATTGGCTCGTTTTTCTTTTCGGTTTTGTTTACTTTCTTCCGATTGACTCGTTTTTCTTTCTGGTTTTGTTGACTTTCTTCCTATTGGTTCGTTTTTCTTTCCGGTTTTGTTTACTTTCTTCCTATTGGACCGTTTTCTTTTGATTTATTTAATTTTCCACCATTATGATTTTATATAACCTCTCAGCATTAATTATCCCCGACGCCATATAACCTTAGCTGCTGCTGCGTTAAGACAGTATCCATAATTATCCATTCATCAACTCTTACCTTATCACCTGTAACTAATTAACACACTATGTATCAAACCCTTACCTGGAACTGTAAGAAATGGGACAAAAAGTTCCTCATTGATGTTCCAAAGTCCTCCATTCTCTTTCATGACGACGAGGCTCAACAAAATCATGATCAAAGTTGACTGTATTTTTCAGTTCAAAAGTATATTAGGTTTTGAGACTCTATTGCAAGGAGGAGGACAGTGTCAAGCTCAGTGGATAATGTGAAGTGTGGGGAGTTGAACTGGTGGGTGGTAAGTATGGTGGTATGGTGATGTGATGGTAGTATGGTGGTGATAATGGTGTGTTAGTGGTGAAGATGATGATGTGGTGGTATGGTGCAAGGTGTGACCCCAGTGGTATGGTGTAAGGTGTGGCACAATGGTATGGTGGCATCAGTAACTCTGCCTCATAATGAACTACTCCCATAATGAAAATAAAACACTGAGTTAAGTTCAGTATTTCTCTGCCACCAAAAAAACACAGTTGCCTGGGTAGGTTCAGCAGGTGGGCCCGAGACTAGCGTGAAATTGGTCCAAATGAGCGAGTCACTAGCACTTGGGCAGGTAAGGTACTGCACGCCCACACACGCCACCTGTGCTGCACGCCCTCACACGCCACCTGTGCTGCACGCCCTCACACGCCACCTACCCGGGGAGTATTAATAAACAACCCAGGCAACACTTACGAGAAACCTAATTTTCCACTTGTCCTGTTCAGTTAACAACGATAAATTGTGTTTTATGAATCCCAGCCAAACACTGACGGTCACTTGTGTTGGTAACGTCCATAGGAGGATGACTGTTTGGCTATATGGTTATGACCAAGACACTTAACCAAACATCATTTTTTATCACTGTGATGTAACATTATCACACCTCCACAACCAAACAACCAAGACACTGGAGGAGAGGAGGGTGGGGGTGGGGGAGAGGAGGGGTGGGGAGGGGGAGGGGGGAGATCAAGGATTAAATTTCTCTACATATTTTTCTTTTCGGTTTCTACGTGTAAGTTTTCTGAATAACTTGAGGTTTTATTAGTCATCTACCTGTGAATAATTGCTGGTTTTGGGTAGAGAAGGACACTTACACTAACCAGCTGAAGGAGAGACTCAGAGTTAGACACCGAGAGACAAGTTTAGTTTATATTTCACTTAACAAATATAATTCAGGAAAAGCTATTTATATTCATTAGGACAACCCATCTGCTGCCTTTAAGGAGCTGCAGGAAGCAGGAGCCACAGGTGTGTTATGAGCCACAGGTGTGTTGTGAGGAGCCCAGGTGTGTTATGAGCCACAGGTGTGTTATGGAGCCACAGGTGTGCATGAGCCACAGGTGTGTTATGAGCCACAGGTGTGTTATCAGAGCCCCAGGTGTGTTGTGAGCCACAGGTGTGTTATATCAGGAGCCCAGGTGTGAGCAGGAGGGCCACGAGTTACACCAGCCAGGATACAGGTGTTGACTCCAGCTGCCTCATCACCCATGATTACAGGTGTGTGAATTTCTTCCTATAGCCATTCACATGTACGTCATTCATTATATGTGACAGGAATGTACACTGATTAATCTTTATTCTCTCTACGTATACGAAATGTGTCCGAAAGTGATTAAACAATGAATACAGTGAAGTGTGGTAATCATTCCTTTGGTATTTATGTCTCTCAAGTAAATTATAGAAACATACATACATACATACATACATACATACATACACATACGAGTACGTACATACATACATACATAAAGTGGATATTTAACAAGAATCAAGCCTGAATTACTGATTATATTTCTTGAATTATTTTGAATTACATAATTTTACAGAGTATAGACATTGGCTTTATTTACTACTGATTAAATTTCGAGTTATTTTAACAATCAAATGTTATTTTCCGCGTGAGTCGGAACACTGTGATGTCTGGTGCAGTTTTTCTTATCAGTTTCTGCCTTGAATGATGATGAAAATTACTTTTTTTGTGTGTGTGTGTGAATACCAGCGAGCGAAATTCTGGAGTGAACATGATAGTTTAAATTCGTTAATGTACGTTCCATGTTGTATGAGCAAAATAAAACGAAAATTGTGCCCTACCTTTCTGTATACCTTTAAACTGTATATACAAACTATACTTTTTCTATACAAATATTTAACCTTGAAATAATACATCAAGGTGAGGTATTATACGCTTCCCAGAATTACAGGTAAGAGAAGGTTCATAATTTACCTGTAGTTAATGATCAAATACAAAAGGTAAATACAACTTAAACATGGTACAAAAAAAAAATTTAACTCTAATGTTATCTTAGTTTTAGCCCCAGAGTCCAGACAGCCGTGATACTCCATAATACCGAGGCTTTTCCCCCTATTTTCCTATATTTTCCCTATTTTTCCCTCTATTTTCCTCCATTTTCTTAGTTCATAGTGGGAGCAAAAGGTCCTGATCAGGGAGGATAAGGCCTCGTGAGTCTCCTTCCTGGCAGTTTCATTATTGCGTCATTTGTAGGAGACTTAAACTGGTGTCTGGGGCGAGGAGGGAGGTGAAGGGGGGAGAGGGGAGGAGGAAGAAGAGAAGGAAACTGGGGAAGAGGAAGAAGAGGAAGAGGAGGTAACGGAGGAACAGGAGAAAGAGGGGGAAGATGGGGGAAGAAGAAGAAGAGGAGGAGGAAGAGAAGGAGGAGAAAGAAGAGAAAAAAGAAACCTTAAAGGGATGTTACATGATATTTCCCACACAACATTACCTATGGTGTGTGTGTGTGTGTGTGTGTGTGTGTGTGTGTGTGTGTGTGTGTGTGTGTTTTGTTTACTTGTTTGTAGTGTTCCGTACATAAGTAAACAATGACTGATAAAACACCTCATTCTATTTTTTTTCTGGTAGATACTGTTAACTACCAGGTAGTCTTACACACACACACACACACGAATTCCATTTAATTATTTTTCAAGTTAAGTTAGGTTAGGTTAGGTTAGGTTAGGTTAAGTTAGGTTAGGTTAGGTTATAGTAGGTTAGGTTAGGTAAGGTAAGAGTACAGTCATTACCCAAAATACCTCGTCAGTACATGAAATGGCAGAATCAATATATAAAGCTGCAATATGATCAATAATACAATAATTGATAACATTGAAAATTACCTTAATTATTGTTTATATCAAAGAGTTTCTAAGATATAATTGACCCCACTGTTAAGGTTCCTCTGTAAGACGGGCGACAGCAGCTCCTCTAGCGGTACACACACACAACCCAGATGAACACATACCTAGCCACTCCCAGTCTCGTACGCTAATAAAGTGTCCAGAGTTGCCGTAAAGATTATGCTGGTGTGTCGGTTTACCGCTTCTCAAAGGGTGAAGGCAGGTAAGAGAACACAAGATGCGCTACAGTCAGATTACAGACGTATTAAAAGTCAAGATTCAGAAGTTCATTTTGAGAGTTCATTTGTTACTCTGATCAGTGGTGGTAGTTTGCAGCGTTTATTTGTTCAGTGTAAGTGGCTCCCATAGGCATGTGTACAGTATATAAGAACAAGCAGCAAGACTCAGAGCTATACTGTAAGAGACACAAGTTAATTAAGCAGTGTAAATATCATCACGGTTTCAGTTTACTTTGGTGAAAATATTTTACTGAACAGAGACGAGCACTTGAGAGTCACTGCCTGAACCACCGCTTGTTAGGGCGGCGCTCAAGTGTTAGTTCGGGCCTGAGTGTATTAAGTAGTAGTCGTCAGGTAGTTGTCAGAGTGAAGGAACTCGAGTATTGATCCTTTGCTTTAAGTTTTAGTGAAGAGAGTGGAGGTCAAGTCTCTCACCTCCAGCTGTTAGAGTAAGGAGAGTGGAGGTAGTGTCTCTCACCTCCAGCTGTTAGAGTAAGTAGTGCAGGCAATGTCTCTCACCTCCAGCTGTTAGAGTAAGGAGAGTGGAGGTAATGTCTCTCACCTCCAGCTGTTAGAGTAAGGAGAGTGGAGGTAATGTCTCTCACCTCCAGCTGTTAGAGTAAGGAGAGTGGAGGTAATGTCTCTCACCTCCAGCTGTTAGAGTAAGGAGAGTGGAGGTAATGTCTCTCACCTCCAGCTGTTAGAGTAAGGAGAGTGGAGGTAATGTCTCTCACCTCCAGCTGTTAGAGTAAGGAGAGTGGAGGTAATGTCTCTCACCTCCAGCTGTTAGAGTAAGGAGAGTGGAGGTAATATCTCTCACCACATATAAAACTAAATGTGGAGGGGATTAATGTTTTACTCCTCCAGGTGAGAAAGGTAAAAAGGTAAGGTTGTTGTGAGCACCTTGACGCCGGCAGTGAGACAGACACAGACACACTACAGGTACACAACATCGTCTTGTGTAAAGGTTAATTCCGATCTATTTTTGTTTGTCTGTTATTGTTGATATTTTCTATAGTAAAACTTGGCCTCAGGGACCATTAAAGGCAGCGGGGATACAGTGAACTAAGCTGTTTTGTAGTTATGTGTTTCATGATTTTCTTATTTAAACTTGACGAGTTGTGCACATCAGCCGTGACACCTGGATGTGCTGTATAACAAACACAAGTCGTTCCTCTATGAGTTAACCTTTAAATGTTGTTATTCAATGTAATAAATTATTTTTTATCTTCCCTTGTTAAATTTTATGTTTTTCAGACTTAAAAGTTCTCTTGGGAAGACAAAGAGGATTAACAGTAAAATAAATTATTAAGTCATAACCTGAGAATAAATACATAAATGCGTATATAATGGATTAATGATAATGAGTATTTTTTATGTCAATATATCTATAAATATTAATATCAATATTGATAATTATTAATACGTCTATTATTATTATTATTATTATTATTATTATTATTATCATTATTAATATTATTATTATTATTATTATTATTATTATTAAAGCGTAATGCTCAGTCTTCAACACCGTGACGGCAGGTGTTTGTTTGTTTGTTTAATATAATACTGTTTAATGTTTGTGTCTTCAGGTGTATTGGTGTGGTCACTATAACAGAGACACAGATCAAGGCCGACAACAGAGGGATGTGACTCATGCCTACCAAACATAACACGACATATATACAGTACAAGCGAGGCATTGTATGAGGAGAGGATATACAGTAGATATAGGAATAACAAACACTGAAAAAATGACCACATTTTCGAAATACGATAGCAATAAAAAACCAAGTTCACAAATACAATGAAATACTATACACGAAAAAATCCAGGATGTATTATATATATTTTTCTTTCATGGAAGTCAAAGGAATAGCTGGTCTTCAACACCTAGATGAGTGGCGAGCCATTTGAGTCATGAACTTACATTCTTTAGCGTCTCCAGACACGATCTTTCCTTCCAGTGTCCTCAATAATACACTTACACCCTCGCTGAACTCTCCTCCCAACACCCCCACCCCACCAGAACACTTCAACACCCCCACCCCCACAGAACACACCCTCCAACACCCCCACCCCACAGAACACACCCCTAGAGCCCCACCCACCAGAACACTCCCCAACACCCCCACCCCCACAGAACACACCCTCCAACACCCCCCCCACCCCATCAGAACACTCCCCAACACCCCCACCCCCACAGAACACACCCTCTAGAGCCCTGGCACCCCACCAGAACACTCCCTGAACACCCCCACCCCACAGAACACACCCTCCAACACCCCACCCCACCAGAACAATCCCAACACCCCCACCCCACAGAACACACCTCTAGAGCCTCACCCCACCAGAACACTCCCCCAACACCCCCTACCTCCACAGAACACACCCTCCAACACCCCCACCCCATCAGAACACTCCCCAACACCCCCACCCCACAGAACACACCTTCTAGAGCCCCCACCCACCAGAACACACCTCCAACACTCCCACCCCCACTCCAGAACACACCCTCCAACACCCCCACCCAATCAGAACACTTCCTCCAACACCCCCACCCCACCAGAACACTTCCTCCAACACCCCCACCCCACCAGAAACATGCCCTCCAACACCCCCACCCCACAGAACACACCCTCTAGCGCCCCCACCCCACCAGAACACGCCCACTTGCAGTACTACCCGGTATAATAACAGCTCGGGCAGGAGAACAGCGCACCAAGTGAAAATAAAAGAGGCGAATAACAGGAGGGAGGGAGGCATTATGGCCGCCGCACACGCAGACAAATTCCCCAAAACTCACGCGGCTTCTTGTGTTGGCCCGACCCGAGTGCCCTTCTTACCCCGAGACAATCACTTACCGAGTCGATCTTTAATATATTATTCATTAAAGACTTGCCGCTACTGCCACCTACCACCAGCGGGACGTGTGTCAGTTTTTTTTTATTGATATCCAGGTTGTAAGTTATGCCGGCCGTGTCGTAAATTTCTCCAGTGTTATGGATATTTTTCGGGTAAATATTGATCTTCACACGCAATAGGCTGGAATTAAACGGATTTACGATGTTTGATTATCGTTTGGTGTGTTGCAGGATGGTCGCTGCTCCAGGGAACACCGAGTGGAATTTCACCCAATATGAGTTTTTTTAAGGGGGACGAGTGAAGCTTTTATGCACTGTTATGGCCTGAGAGGTCGCCAGTGTGTCGTGTGTAAGAACCATCCATAATTTTCTCACCTTATTCCTGTGAAGGCAAAGTGCACTACTCCCGCTATAGCTCACAGATTTTACTTGTATTCAATTCTTGTGTTTATTGTATGGTAAAATTTATAAGTTAAAGACTAATAATTATCTAACACAAGAATAAAAACTTAATGTGAAATAGATAAGAAATTATAAATAACACAGTACATTTACACGACTCTCAAGTAATGTGTTAGATATTTTGTTTGACAGTCGAGAAATGTGATCCAACATATTATATAACACAAGTTTTACATAATGAAGAATAAAAATGATGTACACGTGAACCACAAAAAAATAGTCCTGTCAAAGAGAGAGAGAGAGAGAGAGAGAGAGAGAGAGAGAGAGAGAGAGAGAGAGAAAGAGAGTCTAATAATCTCTGTTAAGGGTAAACGAACAGCCAGCAGTGTGTGGCAGTGTATCCTGATGAAGTCAAGTAACAGCGTCTGTACTGTACTGTAATAGATGGCATGTAATGATATTTTGTAATGTATTATTTTGTATTGATGTGATCAATAAACAATCTATCTGTATGTATGTATGTATGTACGTATGTATGTATGTCCTATTTTAGTGTCATCAGCAAATTTACTTATGTTGCTGTATCCTAGCCTAATTCTGGCCACGACTACATCACATTGTCTGGTTCTGTCCTTATGCTGGCCATACCAATACCTCTTGTCACAAAATTTGTCATATTTACTAATGCTACAACTGCCAGGTCTCTCTGAATTTCTCACTTCTTCTAGATCAGAGTTCATGATTCAAGTCAGGGAGGGAGGGAAGGTGGGAGGGAGGAAGGGCGTAAGTGACAACAGAGGAGAGAAAGCAGAGATTGTCGGTACCGCCAGATGGACAGACACAAACACACCATACTAATTATATGCACACACGCACACACACACACACACACACACACACACATTCACATATTCCTAAGCTCACTCTATGCCTCCCCACCTGTCTTCCTCCCCTAAATGCCACACAACGTAAACACCTAGAAAAAGCAAAAGAGGGCATGCAAGATTATTCTCTCCCTTCCTACTCCACATATCAATAGCGCTCAACACACTGACCTTTTCGACTTCACTGACCATCACCACGACCTCATCCGCAGATTTGCAAGAAGCTTACACCATCCCTGACACGGCCCCGCTACCACCTGAGATCCCTAGTCCGAGAATATGTTCGACACCACAATCGCATCCAAGCCCATACGCACGAACCGGATCGCTATAAGAACAGCCAAGTCCAAACCATTGTAAAAAATTATCAATAACTTGTAATAACCAGGTATTCACTCCCAGTAAATGATTACTCCCTTGCACTGTCACCATGTTGAAATGAACTGTAGTTTGAGCTTTTCCCCATCTAGTTATTATATGTCTTATTTGTGTCACTTACGTTACTTGTATATTATTTGTAACGGTAACCCATTCCCCCAAATATGTAACTGTATATTTTCAGCCTCTACGCTGCTCTTTCAATAAACCGTTAATTATTATTACATACATATTACACACACACTACAAGAGACACACACACACACACACACACACACAGACACACACACACACACACACACACACACACACACAACACACACACACACACACACTTATAATTTAATGTAAACAAAATAAAAATAAAAAATAAATAAATATCGAAGTGATAACCGTGGTAACATGTTCTTATTACCACCATGCTATGTGTACTATCCCACATGATACTAAATGTTTCATAATACTTCCTTGAGATAAATGTACAGTATATATCAGGTGCCTACAAGAGAGCTCAGGCTCTCAACTGGATCATTCATGCTAATATTGTTATTATTATCCACTCTGTATCTGTGTTCTTCTGGCTAAATAAATAGTTTCAATATCAATGTCACACACAGACTGAGTCTCTTAACGCCTGATTTTGTTTCATGTCGTGGCTGTGGGAGGACGACGACCAGGGGCGGAGGGAGGGAAAATCTAAACATAAACACAGAAGGGGTGGGAGGTGAGGTGAGCCCCCCACCACCTGTAGCCCCGCCTTTTAAACAAGACTAAACACCTCTTGGCTACTGTTCTCCACCTCCCTACTGCTGGTGACTCTCTCTCTCTCTCTCTCTCTCTCTCTCTCTCTCTCTCTCTCTCAATAAATTTGTAACCCGTCTAAAAAAACAAAAACAAAACAATTTAAATTTGTAACCCGACTAAAAAAACACAAACAAAACAATTTTTCTTTCTGGCGCCGGGAAGGATGGGTGGTGGCTCACTGGGACAGTTGGCACACCGGGGGTTTGTCTTTTTCCCCCTGCTGCCGCCACAAGGTGCTGAACCTGTAAGGTTCTGGCAGCTCGGCTACAAGGTCCTCGACCACGGACACCACTTTCAGGTCGCTTTGGTGACTCAGGTACTGGATGAACAAATACTTAAGCTCCTGAGAGTCAAGGTGGGGATATCGGCATACAAAGTCAAGGAAAGTTAAGGCGTGGTAAGCACATGTGTCGTAGTATGGACTTTGAAATTCACGGTTGATAGAAGTCAGGTACCTCTCATTGTGCTGGCGGAGGTACTGGGTGATGCACTGGGGCAGTTTTACTGGTCCGCGTGAATCATAATATAGGAAAGAGCTATCTGCGCGGTAAAGACACACCACATGTCCCTCGGCCGAAAGGAGTACCAGAAACCCCTCGCCGACGGCGAGCTTCTTTTGTTTCAGTATGGTTTTATCTGACACTACCTTGCATCTCTTTGCAAAGATCCTAGGCGAAAAATCCATTACATCCATAATATCGGCGCCTGACAACATCCCCCGGTCCTGAAGACCTGGGTAATAGCTGGACAGGAACATCACCTCGCTCTCCATTTTACATTAAAATGTAGTATTAATTTTTGGCTCTGAGTCACGACCTCACGACGAAATTCGCCGATAACACAGTATAATGAGGTTGGAACTTTGTAGTGTCGGGGTAATAGTGAAGATATGAGGGGTAATAGTGAAGAGGTGAGGGGTAATAGTAAAGATGGAGGGGGTAATGGTGAAGATGTGTGATGGGGTGATAGAGAAGACGTGTGATGGGGTGATAGTGAAGAAGTGTTGGGGTGATAGTGAAGATGTGTGATGAGGTGATAGTGAAGATGTGTGATGGGGTGATAGTGAAGAAGTGAGGGGTAATAGTGAAGATGTGTGATGAGGTGATAGTGAAGATGTGTGATGGGGTGATAGTGAAGATGTGTGATGGGGTGATAGTGAAGATGTGTGATGGGGTGATAGTGAAGATGTGTGTTAGGATGATAGTGAAGATGTGTTGGGGTGATAGTGAAGATGTGTTGGGGTGATAGTGAAGATGTGTTGGGGTGATAGTGAAGATGTGTGATGGGGTGATAGTGAAGATGTGTGATGGGGTGATAGTGAAGATGTGTGATGGGGTGATAGTGAAGATGTGTGTTAGGATGATAGTGAAGATGTGTTGGGGTGAGTGAAGATGTGGATGGGGTGATAGTGGAAGATGTGTGATGGGGTGATAGTGAAGATGTGTGATGGGGTGATAGTGAAGATGTGCGATGGGGTGATAGTGAAGATGTGAGGGGTAATAGTGAAGATGTGTGATGGGGTGATAGTGAAGATGTGTGATGGGGTGAAAGAGAAGATGTGTGATGGGGTGATAGTGAAGAAGTGAGGGGTAATAGTGAAGATGTGTGATGAGGTGAAAGTGAAGATGTGTGATGGGGTGATGGTGAGATGTGTGATGGGGTGAAGATGTGTGATGGGGTGATGGTGAAGATGTGTGATGGGGTGATAGTGAAGATGTGAGGGGTGTGGTGAGATGTGTGATGAGGTGATAGTGAAGATGTGTGATGGGGTGATGAGTGAAGATGTGTGATGGGGGTGATAGTGAATGTGTGATGGGGTGATGGTGAAGATGTGTGATGGGGTGATAGAGAAGACGTGTGATGGGGTGATAGTGAAGATGTGTGATGGGTGATGGTGAAGATGTGTGATGGGGTGATAGTGAAGATGTGATGGGGTGATAGTGAAGATGTGTGGGGTGATAGTGAAGATGTGTGATGGGTGTGAAGATGTGATGGGAAGATGTGTGAGGGTTAGGTGAAGATGTGTGATGGGGTGATGGTGAAGATGTGTGATGGGGTGATAGTGAAGATGTGTGTGTGGTGATAGTGAGAAGTGGGGGTGATAGTGAAGATGTGTGATGGGGTGATAGTGAAGATGTGATGGGGTGATAAGAAGATGTGTGATGGGGTGATAGTGAAGAAGTGGGGGAGTGATAGTGAAGATGTGTGATGGGGTGATAGGTGAAGATGTGTGATGGGGTGATAGTGAGAATGTGTGATGGGGTGATGGTGAGATGTGTGGGGTGATGTGAGGAGGTGGGTGAGATGTGTGGGGTGATGAGTGAAGATGTGAGTGGGGTGATGGTGAGATTGTGGGGTGATGTGAAGATGTGTGAGGGTGATAGTGAAGATGTGTGATGGGGTGAGTGAGGTGTGTGATGGGGTGATAGTGAAGATGTGTGATGGGGTGATAGTGAAGATGTGTGATGGGGTGGAGAAGATGTGTGATGGGGTGATAGTGAAGATGTGTGATGGGGTGATGGTGAAGATGTGTGATGGGGTGATAGTGAAGATGTGTGATGGGGTGATAGTGAAGATGTGTGATGGGGTGATGGTGAAGATGTGTGATGGGGTAGTGAAGATGTGTGATGGGGTGAAAGATGTGTGATGGGTGAGGTGAAGATGTGTGATGGGGTATAGTGAAGATGTGTGATGGGGTGAGGTGAAGATGTGTGATGGGGTGAGATGTGTGATGGGGTGATGGTGAAGATGTGTGATGGGGTGGTGGTGTGGGTGAAGATGTGTGATGGGGTGAGGGGTTGTGATGAGTGAAGATGTGAGGGGCAATGGTGAAGATGTGTGATGGGGTGTTGATAGTGAAGATGTGTGCCCGATGGGGTGATAGTGAGAGATGTGTGATGGGGTGATGAGTGTGAAGATGTGTTGGGGTGAAGTAGTGAAGATGTGTTGGGGTGATGATGAGTGAAGATGAGTGATGGGGTGATAGTGAAGATGTGTGATGGGGTGATAGTGAAGATGTGTTAGGATGATAGTGAAGATGTGTTGGGGTGATAGTGAAGATGTGTTGGGGTGATAGTGAAGATGTGTGATGGGGTGATAGTGAAGATGTGTGATGGGGTGATAGTGAAGATGTGTGATGGGGTGATAGTGAAGATGTGTGTTAGGATGATAGTGAAGATGTGTTGGGGTGAGTGAAGAGATGTGTGATGGGGTGACGGTGAAGATGTGTCAGGGGTGATAGTGAGAGATGTGTTGGGGTGATAGTGAGAGATGTGTTGGGGTTGATAGTGAAGATGTGTGGGTGATGGTAGAGATGTGTGTGTTGGGGTGATGGTGAAGATGTGTGTTGGGATGATGGTAGAGATGTGTTGGGTGATCTCGTGAAGATGTATGTATTGGGGTGATAGTGAAGAGATGTGTTTTAGGATGATAGTGAAGATATGTATTGGGGTGATAGTGAAGATGTGTATTATTGGGGTGATAGTGAAGATGTATGTATTGGGGTGATATTGAAGATGTGTATTGGGAGGATGATAGTGAAGATGTGTTGGGGTGATAGTGAAGATGTGTTGGGGTGATAGTGAAGATGTGTATTGGGGTGATAGTGAAGATGTGTGATGGGGTGATAGTGAAGATGTGTATTGGGGTGAGTGAAGATGTGTGTTAGGATGATAGTGAAGATGTGTTGGGGTGATAGTGAAGATGTTAGGTGAAGATGTGTATTGGGGGTGATAGTGAAGATGTGTTGGGGTGATAGTTAATATGTGTATTGGGGTGATAGTGAAGATGTGTTGGGGTGATAGTGAAGATGTGTATTGGGGTGATAGTGAAGATGTGTTGGGGTGATAGTGAAGATGTGTTGGGGTGAGTGAAGATGTGTGTTAGGATGATAGTGAAGATGTGTTGGGGTGATAGTGAAGATGGGAGATTAATGGTGGCCCCGCGTGTTGCGAGGATGGCCGGCCCAAGGGCCACCTAGGCGTGAATTTGTTAAAGGTGTAGCTGTCGCCAACACAACAACCACACCCTAAGTTAACGAGTTGCATGACCCGGTGTCAAGGAATAGTCCGAGAAGACCGGACGACTCGCCAACTGCACTGGCTAACCATTACCCCGGAACATGAACCGTAAATCCATTAACACAGGCTCCCAATTACTGCTGGGTAGACAGAGGCAAATGGCGTAAAGAAACTTGCCCACAGTTTTACCCTGCCCGGGCATCGAACCCGGGTCCGCTCGCTTGCGAGGATGCTAACCATTACACCACAGGTCGCCACGTAAGGACACACAAACAGCTGACAAATAGACAGACAGACACAACCCCACAATTCATGGAATCAACTCATACATCTTCACGTTTAAGGCAACAATGTGCGTGAAGAAGACTTTGGGAGACACGTGAAGGGTAATTACCGTTCTATAGGTCAACACCGTGTTTGTGTTACGCTGCTTGACTGCTGCTTGTGGGCATGACCCCCCCCCCCCTCTGCCCCCCACACCCCTCCAGATAAACTTGACAGTATTACAACTACATTGCTTTATTACCGTACTTCTTTTGGTAAGAACAGTGATGATATTAAGAGTTTCAATATTGATAATAAATATAACATGCCGGTATAATAATAATAATAATAATAATAATAATAATAATAATAATAATAATAATAATAATAATAATAATAATAATACCATTAATAATAAAATACCATTAATAGTAATATATAATAATAACACTACAACTAATAATAATATTATTATTCGTAACTCAACCTAACCAAATCTAGTCACACCAATCTAATTCAACTTAACTTAAACTAACGTAACATAATCCAATCTTATCACATCTAATTAAACTTTTCGCTTAATTTAACAAAACACAACCTAACCAAACCTATTCTAAGCGCTTTGGTTACTTAACCTAACCAAACCTAATCTACCCGTAATTTAACCGAATCTAACCTTACACTAAATCTAACTTAGGTTAAGATGGGTAGGGTAGTGTTAGGTTAGGTTGAGTTGGGTAGGTTAGAATGGGATCGGTTAATTTTGGTTGTATGGTTAGGTTAGGTTTTCAGATTAGACTAGGTTAAGCCAGACTTCGGTTGGGTTTTGGTTAGGTCATATTTTGGTTGGGTTATATTTACATTGGATTAAGTTAGATTAGGCTGAGTTAAGTTAGATTTAAGTCGCATTAGGTTAGGATGACTTAGGTTAGACATTGGTTAGGATGACTTAGGTTAGACATTGGTTAGGATGACTTAGGTTAGGTCAGACATAGGTTAAGGTGTTTCTGGCTAATTAACCAACCAGGTGGCTGTGTATCGTGAGCACCTGAGGAGGTAAACAGGAAGAGAGAAGTGGACCGCCTAACGCTACTGTTGCTTCGGCCTATTGTGTCTGCTGACGTTTTTTAGGAAAGTCTTCGAGGTAGTAGATAATGACGAAAATTACGATGTTATTTACTTAGACTTTAGCAAAGCATTTGACAGAGTACCGCATCAGAGGCTTCTGAGAAAAGTTAAGGCTCATGGTAACTAGGGGAAAGTTTTAAATTGGATAAAATTATGGCTCACCGATAGAACGCAGAGGGTCAGCGTAGATGGTGTTAAATCTGAGTGGGGCTGTGTAACCAGTGGGGTTCCCCAGGGGTCAGTACTAGGCCCACTCTTGTTCATAATCTACATGAACGATCTAGATACTGGGATCAGCAGTGACATAAGCAAGTTTGCGGATGACACCAAAATAGGGCGGCAGATTAATTCAGGGCAGGATGCAAATGCACTACAGGAGGATCTAAATAAACTGCAGGGGTGATCTGAAAAATGGCAAATGAAATTCAACACCAGCAAGTGCAGCGTACTTAATATTGAAAGAGCAAATACTGTCAATGTATACAGCCTTAACAGCATCAACCTAGAGAAGTTGACTTGTGAAAGACTTAGGGGTACTTGTAAGCCCGGACCTACGGCCTAGAAAGCAGTGCGTTAATGTTCGAAATAAGGCAAACAGAGTATTGGGTTTTATATCTAGAAGTGTCAGTAGTAAGAGTGCAGAGGTCTTATTGCAACTATATCTTGCGCTAGTCAGGCCGCACCTCGATTATGCGGTTCAGTTCTGGATCCCTTATTATGGAATGGATATCAATTCACTAGAGTCGATGCAGCGAAGAATGACGAAAATGATTCCGTGACTTAGAAACCTTCCATATCAGGATAGGTTAAAGAAACTAAACTTGCATTACCTAGAAAGACGAAGAGTGCTGGGAGATATGATAGAAGTATTTAAGTGGGTGAAAGGAATCAATAAAAGGGATATAGATAAAGTTCTTATAATATCCGAGCAGGATAGGACTCGGAGCAACGGATTTAAGTTGGATAAGTTTAGGTTTAGGAGGGAGACAGGAAGGAACTGGTTCACAAAGAGGGTGGTGGACGAGTGGAACAAGCTTAGCAACTTTGTAGTAAGTGCTGGAACGCTGGAAAGTTTCAAAAGGAGGCTGGATAGATTCATGGATGATAGAGTGGTAGTAACTCTCAACAGGAGCTGCCATGCACAGGCCAACCGGCCTATTGCGGACTCCTTATTTTCTTATGTTCTTATGAGAGAGAGAGAGAGACTAAAACACTGCCAGAAATGGTTGACAGACACACAAGAGGCTCAATATCACAATAAACAAATGAGTGTATGTCAGCAAGATCAGTCTGCATCATCTGTCTTCCCAAATGGCTGACTGAGATAAGTCTAAACGCCATCAGGTATCCAGATTGCTTGAGGAAGGAAGACCACAGAATCCAGGGACTGTTTCTTTTGATAGTGAGAAGGATGTCATAAACCTGATAATGAGGAGGAAGAGGAGGAGGAGGATGAAGAAGAGGAATGGGAGGAGGAGGAGGAGGAGGATGACGAGGAGGAATGTGAGGGAGGAGGAGGAGGAGGAGGAGGAGGAGGAGGAGGAGGAGGAGGAGGAGGATGACGAGGAGGAGGAGGAGGAGGAGGAGGAGGAGGAGGAGGAGGAGGAGGAGGAGGAGGAGGAGGAGGAGGAGGAGGAGGATGGGAGGAGATGGAGGAGGAGGGGAGGAGGAGGAGGGGAGGAGGGGAGGAGGAGGAGGAGGAGGAGGAGGGGGGGAGGAGGAATGTGAGGAGGAGGAGGAGGAGGAGGAGGAGGAGGAGGAGGAGGAGGAGAATTAGAGTAAATGAGAGATGGGGAATGAAATAAATGAGTTAAGTCGGGTAAGAGGTTACGGAAGGAAAGATGGATAGGAGGGAGACACTAGGAAGAAGGAAGTGAGGTAGGAAGGAAATAGCCCCCCTGCGCCTGTACAGTCCCTCACCTCCCTACCCGGTCTCTCAGCTGTGGTGTTAAAGTGAAATGAAAACCAATAGAAACAGATTTTCAAAGTCAAAATGCACATACGCACACTACATATATAACAGGTTAGGGATAACTTAAGAGACTCGTAAGGTCAATAGAGTACTGGCGTGTCCATGATGACAGGAGTGAGGAGGTGTGCATGCTAGAGCGAGTAATCTGTGTAACAAAACTACATAATGAAATAATATGAGCCGGGTCCTCGTGTGTTGACAGTGTGGAGGCGACCGAGCAACAGACGACCGAGCTACTGAGCAGAAACTTTAGGTTAGTGACAGTGTTGTCTAGCAGTGTGTGAAGACTGGAGATTTTGAGAACAATTGTATGTTGTTGTAAAAGTAGTAAAAATGTGGTTTTCATGTCATTCTCTCTGCACTCTCTTTCATTCTACCTCAGTCTCTACCTCCCTCACTCCCCCTCATTCTTCCTCCCTCACCCTCCCCTCCCTCCCCTCATTCTACCTCCCTCCTCCTCCCCCTCCTCTCTACCTCCCTCCTCCCCTCATTCTTCTCCTCCTCCTCCCCCCTCCTCTCTACCTCCCTCCTCCCCATTCTCTACCTCCCCTCCTCACCCTCATTCTACCTCCCTCCTCCCCCCTCATTCCCTACCTCCCTCCCTCACTCCCCCTTCATTCTCTACCTCCCCTCCTCCTCCCCCCTCACCTCTACCTCCCCTCCTCCCCCTCATTCTCTACCTCCTCCCACTCACCCCTCATTCTCTACCTCCCTCCACCTCCCCCTCATTCTCTACCTCCCTCCACCCCCCCTCATTCTCTACCTCCCTCCCTCACTCTCCCCCATTCTCTACCTCCTCACTCCCTCATCAACACCTCACGATCGTTACTAATGGCCACACCAACAACTAAATATCGTCGGAGGTAATTTAATTTCTGAAGGATTTTTCGTAATTTCTTTTCCTCTGTAATCGAGGTGGTGTAGTGCAGGGTGATGGAGACGGACCCCTCAGTGACCGGGAGGGGTGGGGTGAGGTGAGGAGGTGAGGGTGAGGGTTCATTGTTCCTCCCTAATGACGCCGGACAAGAAACATCGCTGATAAATGGAACTATGAAAGATGAGACGATGTTTTAGGAACAATGAGTCAAGTCAAAACACACACACACACACACACACACACACACACACACACACACACACACACACTCACTCTCACACACACACACACACACACACACACTCACACACACACACACACACACACACACACACACACACACACCTATACATTAATTTATACTTAAATATCAAATCAATTTACAAAGATCCAAGATGGACGCTGCTGCCTTACCCTATACCAAGACCTGAAGGAGTTAAAACGTTTATTAAAAGAGTTGGCCACTTAATGGTGTTTCCTTTAGGTAGACACAACGATGCTTAATGATATACAAACTGATCCTTTTATCTTCCCCGGCAGGTGATCAAACACAGGTGTAGTGAAGAATGAGAAGAGGGATGGTTAGTACTATACCTCCCCTTCATTCTCTCCCTCCCTCTCTCTTTATTTTTTCTCTCTCCTTTCTCCTCCGCTCCATCTTTCCTTCCTCCCTCTCCCCTTCTTCCTCCCTTCCCCTTCTTCCCTCTTCCTTTCCTCGCAGTTAAAGCTTAAACAACTCTATGTAAAATATTGCATCAGCTTTACAGACTTTAAGTACTAAGTAACACTTATGAAAATATTGCATCAAGCTTTTACCAGGCTTTAAGTACTTACAGTTAAACACACCCTTATGTAAAATATTGCATCAAGCTTTTACCAGACTTTAAGTACTCCTTAAAGCTTAAAGCACTCTATGTAAAATATTGCATCAAGCTTTCACCAGGCTTTAAGTACTCACAATTAAAGCTTAAAGCATTCTATATAAAATTAACCAACTACTTTTCAGACTTTATTTTCGAGTTACTTTATAAACAAGCTTTACAGAGAGTGGTTCAATATGTAATGTTTGTACCCTGGAACAGCACAGGTAAGGTACTGTAGCTTGTGGTGTGGTTATTAATCTACCTGTGTTTAAATAATACTGTGGTAGTTCTTAAGGAATATTTATGATCGTCTCTCTCTCTCTCTCTCTCTCTCTCTCTCTCTCTCTCTCTCTCTCTCTCTCTCTCTCTTTTTAGAGCTTTGTCGTTGTGGCCAAGATATACGTCTTCTGCCTCAGGTTAAATAATAACAACAACAATAACAAAAATAAAAGTAATAACACTTAGAACAACAACAATAATAACTATAATAATAATAAATAATACTAATTAATAATAATAATAAAAATAATAATAAAAAAATAAAATAATAATAATAATAATAATAATAATAATAATAATAATAATAATAATAATAATAATAATAATAATAATAATAATATCAGCAACAACAATAACAACAATAATAACCTCTTCACACATACATTAAAATAATATACACAAAAACATTTACAGAATCCCAAACACGACCCAGATTCTGAGAGTTAACAATAACAATAACGACGACCACATACCACACACATAGCATCAACTGCCTGATATACTGACCAGCTCCTAAGACATTACACTGTGGCTCACCTGTACTGTCAGTATCTCAAGAATAAACCTTTAATTTCCCTCCAGGTGGTGTGAAAGAGATTTTGAGCGCGTGTCACTGTAAGACTAGTGCCTGAAAGTCTTTCATTTGAGACACTTTGGGCAAATCAACTCAACTAGTGAGAATTATTATGTGAATTAAACTGCATACCTGTGTTTATACCTGTAACTAACCAGGGCTAGTTAAGGGATCTGAGGGTGGTGTGGGGGCTGGGGTGTGGTTAAGTAGGGCTGTGGGGGCTGGAGGGGGGTTAAAATAGGAGTGTGGGGGACTGGAGTGTGGTTATATAGAGTTGTGGGGTTGGAGGGTTTTAATAGATCTGTGGGGGCTGGAGTTGTTAGGAGTGTGGGGCTGGAGTGTGGTTATAATAGGAGTGTGGGGGACTGAGTGTGGTTACATAGAGTTGTGGGGATGGGGTGGTTCATGGTTGTGGGGATGGAGGGGTTAAATAGATCTGTGGGGGCTGGAGTGTGATTAACCAAAGCTTAGTAAGACTGGGTGTAGTGAAACAAAGGTGTGGCTCTGGAAGGGGTGTGGCGAAGCAAAAGTGTGTATCAAATGGATATTGTTGCAGGGGTGTGGTTAGCCAGGAGGTGAAGAGGGGGGTGTGGTATGACAGGAATGTGGTATGGCAAGAGTGTGGCATGATATGAGTGTGGTGAGGCAGGGGTGTAGCATGTCAGAGGTGTGGTATGGCATGGTAGGGGGTGGCAGGGCAGAGGTGTGGCGTGGCAGTGGTGTGACATGACAGGGGGTGTGGCGTGGCAGGGGTGTGGCGTGGCATGACAGCAGTGTGGCGTGGCAGGGGTGTGGCGTGGCAGAGGTGTGGCAAGGTAGGGTTGTGGCATGACAGGGTGTGGCATGAGGGGTGTGGCAAGGTAGGGGTGTGGCATGACAGGGGTGTGGCAAGTAGGGGTGTGTATGACAGGGAGTGTGGCATGGCAGGGGGTGTGGCATGACAGGGGTGTGGCATGACAGGGGGGTTTGGCGTGGCAGGGGTGTGGCGAGCTCCTTCAACGTCATAATGGCCTCCTATAACCCATCATTACCACCATTTTTCCTCACCTGATATATCTTCTACTCTCTCCCTCACCTTTCCTCTACCATTCCTTCTATTCCATCTCTCTATTCCTTTCTTCCTGTTTTTCCACCTTATGTCATTATTCTCACCATATTTTATTCTTTCTCTCCTTACCTCTCCCTTTCTTCCTTGTTTCCTCCTCCCTCTTTCTCTTCTCCTTACCGCCAGCAGTCTCTTCCTCAATCCTTCCTTCCTTCTCACCTAAATTTTTCCACTTCTACCTACGCTCAAGTCGCCTTTCCATCATCACTTCCTCCTTCCTACTTCCTCACCTCTACCTTCCTTGTCACCTTTCCATTCTTAATATCCCTAAACATACCCCTCCCCTGTCCCCCTCACCCACCCTTACCCCCTCACCCTTCCTTCCCCCTCTCTCACCTCTCAGAAGCAGTTCAGGTCCCCTTCATTCGGCGAATTCTCAAATTAATATCCACCTCATAGATTACTAGGTCTGACGTTCTTTATTTGGATCAGGGGGTAAGACGTGGGGGCTGAGTACGTGGGACTGAGTACAGGGGCTGAGTACGTGGGGGCTGAGTACGTGGGGTTGATTACGAGGGGCTGAGTACAGGGGGGCTGAATACGTGGGGGCTGAGTACAAAAGCTGAGTACGAGGGGTTAAGTACGTGAGACTGAGTACGTGGGGCTGAGTACAGAGGGTGAGCTGTTGATGTTGTTAAGTTCGTGTTATGCCTTTAGTTGCTGGTGTAATGCACGCGAGTCTCCGGCCAAGGGTGTTAGCATGTAATGGGTGGATCAACCTGTGTCTGTATACTGTCTATGTTAGCTGGACTCTGGTTAACGTACACACATACAACATACATAGAGAGAACAACTGCATATGAAACACGAGACGCACCGAATATGGAGCCAGAATGAAATCACAAAACGCTGTCACTTATTTCATCCTCTTGATATTGTTCTTACTTCCATTATGGCCGATACTTGTTGTGTGTAGAGTTTAACAATACTTTCCTTTATGAAGCAATACTTACCTGGATACGGTCATAGTATAGATAAATCCTGGATATTCTTGCTTAACCTGTTTGGGATTGTGTGTTCTGTAAGCTAACCTAACCTCTTCTTACTTAACTTAGTCTAACCTAACCTAACCTAACCTCTTTTTACTTAACTTAATCTAACCTAACCTAACCTACATATTGGGACACATTGTCATAATCACCAAACTCACGAGACAAAGTCAACCTCACCATTGTCACTGTCACACCACAAGATACAGTGTCATTACCCAACCTAGCTTCACCATACTCCTTCTCTCACTCAATATACGCTACACAAACCCTCCTCATCATCGTTTACCCTGATGTTATAACCACTTCTGTGTACACCAATATTCCACACTGTCATACACGACTCACTGCAACAGCCGAGCGGGAACAGCTAATCGAAGCTTCTCTCTCCAGCTAATAGTCTCTTCAGATTGTCTCGTAAAACCATTCACATGAAGCATCACCCAATAGTTTACTGCCTGACGTAAAAGCTAAGATATATTTTACTGTCAGCGAGAGCGGAGGACTCATCTAGGTCTGGAGATGTTTCGTGTAGTGAATCAATGTTTTTCTTCACATCTCTTTAGTCTTGGAAAGGTTTGGAAACATCGGAACCAAAAACTGCCTAATTATCGGAGGTTTGGGCGTGAAAAGTGTTATATACAGGTGTGACTTTGCTTCAACACTCAGGTAGAATAATACAGTCTGTCTTGTAACTCCACCTTGAGGTACATTAACTACAGGTTGAGATAAGATGTATACACAGATATCATCCTGAGGCAGTACAGTGCTATTCAACCTTGTAAGGGATAAGCTGTGTGTGTGTGTGTGTGTGTGTGTGTGTGTGTGTGTGTGTGTGTGTGTGTGTGTGAATGTATGTAATTGTTTATATGTCTATGTTCGCTTGTTCGTGTGTATAAAGTAGAACGAGAAAAGACAAACAAATAAATAAGAGACAACAAGAAACAAGAAGAAATAAGTAGAATAAGAAGGGTGACATAAAGAGATAGAAGGCGACAAGAGAATCACACGAACAGAGAGAAAAAGTGAACTTCATCCGGGTCTTCCCCAGGTCCCATCATTCCCTGATTTACATGTTGTACAGGTCTGGTGGGGAGGTGGGGAGGGTGGGGAGGTGGGGGGTGGGGAAGGTGTGTGGTGAAGGAGAGGAATCTGGTGGGGGAAGATGGGAGGGAGAAAGTGTGGTGGGGAGGGAGGAGGTGTGTGGTGGGATGAGAGGAAGGTGTGGTGGGACGACCTAATGTGAACTTCGCCACACACAACATAATTTCCGCCTCGTTAAGTGAACCTGTCAGTCACCACTACACGAATGGTGAAACTGGAGTGGTGTGGTGACCGGTATGGTGAAGTTATTAGAATGGTGATGTGGTGACCGGTCTGGTGATATGGAACGAAGAAAATATTTTAATTTATATTTAATTGATACATTAATATTTGTATAAATTTTATTTCTCTTTCTCATTTTCTACCTTTATCTCATATCTAGGTTGTGTTTATTCCTGTCTTTATTACTCTCTCTTCTTGTTCTTCTATCTTCTTTTGTCTCTCTTTTCTCTTCAGCTTTATTGAGGTTTCTTCTCCGCCCCAGTATTTACGTGTCTCTGTTGTATTGTACTCATTGTCTTTGTACTCTGTGTCGTGTACTCTTACATTACTGAGATACTGATGTTAAATACAGTCAAATCTTTCTACTTTATGAGTCCTAACCTAACCTAACCTAACCTAACCTAACCTAACCTAACCTCTACTCGAGTCCTTGGAAAAATTTGCTTCTTTAAATTCCAGGTAAAATGTATGTCTTAGTCTTTGTGTAGCGTGGGTGTGGTCTCAAACTAATTATCACTATCTTTTGTTTCTCCTGTACTTTTGTTTTACCTATAATGATCTCCTCAGTGTAGATTATCAAGTCGAGGATGTAATTTAATCGAGACGGTTCCAATATTATCTGTCTAATGAAGATATTTTAGGGCAGCGTTGATAGCCTGAGCCCAACCTCTGGGGATAACTGGATAATTTTACCTGTTTGTCTTATTTTTACTAATAGTTCGTATTTATCCATAGTAATTATCCTGGATGTTCTCTTTAACGCGTGTACAGTATAATAAAATTCTACCTCCTCCACCACTTTCCTCTCCCCTCACCTCCTTCACTATCCCCTTCCCTCCTCCTGCCTCCCTCCACCCCCCCCTTTCCTCCCCTCCTCCCTCCCTATCCCCTTCCCTCCTCCCTCTCCCTCCTGCCCCCCTTTCCTCCCCTCTCCTTCCACTATCCTTCCTCCCTCCCTACCTCCCCTCCCTACCCCCTTCCTCCCCTCCTCCCTCCCACTATCCCCTTCTCCCTCCCTACCTCCCTCCACCGCCCCCCTTTCCTCCCCTCACCTCCTTCCTATCCCTTCCCTCCTCTACCTCCCTCCCTGCCCCCCTTTCCTCCCCCTCCCTCCTTCACCTATCCCCTTCCCTCCTCCCTACCTCCCTCCACTACCCCCCCCCTTCCTCCCCTCACCTCCCTCCCTATCTCCTTCCTCCTCCTACCTCCCTCCACACACCCCCTTTCCTCCCCTCACCTCCTTCCACCTATCCTTCCTCTCCTACCTCCCCTCCACTACCCCCCCTTTCCTCCCCTCACCTCCCTCCACTATCCCCTTCCCTCCTCCCTACCTCCCCCTACCCCCTTCCTCCTCACCTCCCTCCCACTATCCCCTTCCCTCCTCCTACCTCCCTCCACTACCCCCTTTCTTCCCCTCACCTCCTTCCCTATCCCTTCCTCCTCTACCTCCTCCTACCCTTCCTCCTCCTACCTCCCTCCCACTCACCCCTCCTCCTCCCTAGCCCCTTCTTTTCTCCCCTTCCCTTCTCCTACCTCCCTCACTCCCCCCTTTCTCCCCCTCACCTCCTTCCACTATCCTTCCCTCCTCCTACCTCCTCCACTACCCCACCTCTCTCCCACTAGCCCCTTCTTTTCTCCCCTCCCCCTCCCATCACTACCCCACCTCCCCTCCTATCCCCTTCCTCCCTCCTACCTCCTCTCCCCCCCTTCTCATCCTCACTCCAGCAGTCAGACCAGGAAGATTACTTCTTGTTTGGGCTTCTGACGTCAGCTAAGGTTGTCAGAGCTACTAAGGTCATAATAAACCCCACTACCATCCCTACCTACCTACTACCTACCTACCTACCCTACCTTCCTACCTACCCCACCTGCCTACCTACCCACCTACCATCCCCTACCTACCTTACTACCTTCCTCCCTCCCTTACCTACCTTCCCTTCCTACCTTCCTTCCTACCTTACCTACCTACCTTACTACCTACCTTCCCTTCCACCTTACCCACCCACCTTACCTACCTTCCCTACCTACCCACCTACCTTCCTTCCTCATCCCCTACCTATCCCTTACCTTCCCCTGCCTACCCCTACCTACTCTACCCACCTTACCTTCATACCCTACCTACCATCCCCTACCTTACCTACCTTCCTCCCTTCCCTACCTGCTGTCCCTACCACCACACCTCCTGCTCTCCTTACCTACCATCCTACCTACCTTACTACCTTCTCCTTCCCTACCTTCCTTCCTACCTTCCTTCCCTACCTTACCTACCTACCTTACCCTACCTCACCTACCTGCACCCACCACATACCTACCTACCTTACACCATTTCCTTCCCTCCCTACCTCCCCTGTACCTTCCTACCTACCTTACCTACCTACCTTACCTACCTTACCTTCCTTACCTACCTACCTTACCTACCTTATCTACCTCCCCTACCTATCGCCCCTACCTACTTCTCCTACCTACCTCTACCCCCTTCTCCCTTTGACAAAACTCAATAAATAAATAGAAAATAGAAAATCAATAAATACAAAGTAAAAAATCCAGAAAAAAGAAATAGGAGAAAAGTAAGAACTAAAAACTTAACAAGATAGAATCAGTCTTAATGAGGCCATCCATGAATGACCTTGTTCATTACAATAACTGATCTATAATACGAAATAAGAAACAGTGTGTTATAACTAGTACACTGTGATGGTATAATTTCCACTGAGTTGCTTCTGATTAAAATAAATAAATAAAAGCAATAAATGAAAAATAAATAAATAAATAAAAGCAATAAATGAAAAATAAATAAATAAATAAAAGCAATAAATGAAAAATAAATAAATAAATAAAAGCAATCAACGAAAAATAAATAATAAATGAAAAATATATAAAAAACCCACAAAATTAACAAATACTTATAATAATAACGTTATGGTGATTGTTAGTTAATGCTTATACGTGACACATTAATATTTGAACGTACAAAAATGGATCTAGAATAATTGATGTTATATTTCCCGCCGTGTAGTTGGTAACCGGGGGATATTAACACTAATGTAATGTTAATCGTGTAAGCCAGTGTTGGTAATTAATTTAATGTACATACGATAGTTGTTAATAAGCCTGAAGCAATCTGTTAATATCGTGTTAAACTTATATCAGTAGTCCTTTACAATATGTATAAAATATTAACAGTAGTTTAACATCTCCGCTATATTAACATCACTGTGTTAAACATCCGTCTGGTGACATTAATATGACAACATTAACATACAGTGAAACCTCTATAGTCAATACTCTATACAGTCCGTATGGAGAGGAAAATCCGTTATATCAAAGGTCCGTTAGATGTGAAACATCCATCTAACGAACTATATAGATATGAAAGTGCGTTATATCAAGGTTCCATTCAATATAAAAACTTCCATCGAACGGATTATATGAAGATAAAAGTGCGTTATATGGAGGTTACACTGAAGATAAAAGTGCGTTATATGGAGGTTTCACTGAAGATAAAAGTGCGTTATATGGAGGTTTCACTGGAGATAAAAGTGCGTTATATGGAGGTTTCACCGGAGATAAAAGTGCGTTACATGGAGGTTTCACTGGAGATAAAAGTGCGTTATATGGAGGTTACACTGAAGATAAAAGTGCGTTATATGGAGGTTTCACTGAAGATAAAAGTGCGTTATATGGAGGTTTCACTGGAGATAAAAGTGCGTTATATGGAGGTTTCACCGGAGATAAAAGTGCGTTACATGGAGGTTTCACTGGAGATAAAAGTGCGTTATATGGAGGTTTCACCGGAGATAAAAGTGCGTTATATGGAGTTTTCACTGGAGATAAAAGTGCGTTATATGGAGGTTTCACCGGAGATAAAAGTGCGTTATATGGAGGTTTCACTGTACAAACTCGGTTACAGGAACATCAGTACAGGAGGTCGTTACGTCAGCGTCCTGTACCGTCACAACACAATGTTTGATCCGACAAGATGATGACACAATGTAAACAACAAACAGTCTCTTCAGTGTATATGGTCCTGGTGCTCCATTTCTTGTTTACACAATGTTGAGTGTTTACCAGAGTCCCGTACTGTGTGTGTGTGTGTGTGTGTGTTAAGCCCCAGCCAGTGGTCGACACAGTGGCTGGCTGGTCTGGGCAGCGGATATTAAATTGCCAGAGATAAGAAACGGACCGAGAACTAAATTGCCATCCCCTCAACTGCTTACGGTCGGGGTGTGGTCGATGGCTGCCTGGCCCAGTCTGGAGGCTTGGTTCACACTCTATATACAGTTGGAAACAGAAGTGTATTTTGAGGACATTATTGAAGGGGAGTTAAGCTATATCCTGAAATGTCGTTTTTCTTGTTTCTTTATTTACATGACTCGAATCTTTAATACACCTGATTCAAGACTGATTTATATTACACTAAATTAAAATACCTTGAAAGTAGTTTTTGAGCCGTGTGTTAAGTCTATTAGTAGTTACTGCTAATTCTTGTCCTGAACGAGTTTAAGCTTAGTTATGAGATAGATTCTTATTTTTTTTTTTATTATTGTGGGTAACCTACAGGTGACCTCCTCTCTGCTCCTGACAGGTGAGATTGACTAATTGGTCATAATTGTGGTAATATTATTGTAGTTTTTAGTTACATGGTTGATCTTGCACCTAAAGGTCAATAATGCTTAATTGTATCTTTTAATTACAGTGTTAAAAGGAAAAATATTATGTTCATGTGTTTGTTTATCTAATAGTTTATGAATACACATACTTACATTTATTCTGACTTGAATTTTTAAGAAAGTAACGCGATACCTTGAAAAAATATCATGTTTGTGTTGGTGTTGTTTGGACCTCTTGAGATTAGGGTCGTGGTTCACACTGGTCAACACCTTATATAAATGGGATCTTACCACCACGTTCCCTCCGGGCTAAACATTTCCTACACGTTTTGAAGATAATTCCCCGCAGTTGGAGGCGCCAGAACTTGGGTAATCACTCTCGTTTACCGCCACAATCTTGCCTCCGTTGTTAAATTCTTGTGAGGATTTGTACTGGAATAATACGACTATGTTCCTATTATTATCTTGACTTTATGCCGAGTGATGTTCAGTGAAACTTCTATTTAACGGACTATATGGAGATAAAATTCCGTTATATTGAGAGTTCATGTGAAAACCTCCATATAACGGATTATATATAGAGAGAAGTAGGTTACATGGAGAAAAGCCCGTTATATGGAGAGAAAAGTCCGTTATATGGAGAGAGAAATCCGTTATATGGAGAGAAAAGTCCGTTATATGGAGAGAAATCCGTTATATGGAGGGTTTACTATAGTGCTGTTCTTATTAGCGGTTCCCAATGTCGTTGCTATTAAAGTCGAGAAAAACATCTTTACAGGTGATGGCTGTCTTAAAGCATCAGTGTCTACAGGTAAGTGTTGTGGTCAGCCAAACAGGGAGGAAAAACAGAGTAAAGTCAGTGTTTTCCTCGACTTGGTTCATGGAGCTGCATCAGTGTCTGTAAGTCGTATGTAATGACCGCCACGGATGTTGTTGTTGTGATTACGGGTTATAGTGAGCATCTGAAGTGATGAGACAAGATCGTGAGGGTGAGACAAGTGAGGGGGGGGGGGTGAGATTAGTATCCCCCACCAGGGTACTTATCTCACTTCGTTCTTTAAAGTCTAATCTGATCTTTTATTGTCATCATCTCAATCCTTAATACCATGATTAGTTCTGTGTCTGTGTGTTTGTGATTTGATCCTATTTTACCCTATCAGATTCCTTTTTTTTTAAGTTTAGTATAAGATAAGATCTGTGTGTGTGTGTGTCGTGCCCCGTCATCATGTGCTTCTCCCTTAGCGATGGTAAATTGACAGGTGTGTTAAAAAAGAACGAAGGAATTATCACGATTTTATGAGACTGTGTGATTGGTGTTGACAAAATTACAGTGCGGATGATCTGATTACGAAATGTCTGCACCAAAACGATCAGAATTCAACATGATCTGATTAGAGATATGGATAATTTCCTCGATTCAATATTTTCCCGGTTTTTTTATCAATTTCATCTTGAAGGTTTGTCTTGACACATATCTGTTATCATTCTTATCATCCATAACGACCTCAATTTGGACGTGTTGTTCTTCCACTTTTATTCGTTTCTTCTTTAATACCGACTTATATTTAGTTCTTCACCATCAAATCTCACATTATCTCCATCTATCGGTTAAGGAATCAATTATTGAATCATACGAATTATTCCTTTGGGTTTTAAGAAACTTTTTACAAATCAAACCTTAAAAACATGAAACACTTTAGATTTCGTTGTTAATATTGGGTTCTGGTGACCTGAAACACACCCAGCCATCAGCAACGGTTGAACATAAGTGTCTTTCAAAAATATGGGTTTGATTTCCAAGTTGCATTCATGTTATTTTGATGTCCAAGTGACGTCACAATAGCCACGCCCCAATACGAGTTTATATAAAGTCACGTACACACCTGGGAGCTGATTCACTCTCCCCATTTATATACCTTTCCCCTGGGTTGACGTATTCTCTACCTGGCAGGAGGCATGTCACTACCTCGAGGTCTGACATGGAGTAAACATCGTCATCTGGTGACCTGACACATTGAAGACATCGTTTATAGTGTTATCGTCTATGTCAAAAAGTTAAGAAAGTGCAGCATAACTTTCCTAACTTAACTGGCAATGTGACAAATGTTCGACATAACGCGACATGCAGTAATTTTTTTCTGACAATTAAATACAGGTAACAGGTAATGTCTCTCATTCTGAAAAACTATTCAATCTAAACTTACTTTTTCCGTAATAGTTTGATGCTGGCGACGGAAATTCTATGAATATTCCCAAAAATTATCGCTGTTTAAAAATCGTATTGTGACGCGGGTCAGTGAGTAAGGTCTGGAGTGTTATAATTTCATCGTCCTCTTAGAGTGCCGTTGAGACGGTGCACAATGGGATGTTTTTTTGGGGTGGGTTTTTTTTCATTTTTTTTTTACAGTAGCTGCCTCCCAAACACAGGTATTCTTCTCCCGTGATTTAATATTGATTAAAGAGTTGTCTGAGTGTTCAAGAGTAGTGAGAGACGAGCACTGGACGCCAACGATCCCGAGAGAGAGAGAGAACCAGGGGGCCAAGTGTCCACCAGCCTCGTCTATTATGTATACAAGAATACCCTGACCGGTGTTGAATTTCACCTCTAAACAAGTTACATACTGTACCTGTCTGATTCTTCTTCTGTAATTATTGTATTTTTAGAATGGTAAACATAAGTGATGTTAAACTTCGTATCTGTATAGAAATATTGTAATTAATGACCCCCAAAAATTTGCTTTATGGTGAAAGTTTTAATCATTGTAGTAGAACATATTGAAAGGTGTTGTGTTCTGTATCAAGTTATATAGTAAGATGTTTTATCAGAATTATAAATGGTTAGGTTAGGTTAGGTCTAGGACACTGGTGGACGCGGGTAAATACTTTACTGTACAGGGTGATGCTCGGGGCGGCGACAACAGCCACATCTACGACTCTGACTGGACAACAATTTACAGCTCCTGCCACTCTTCAACCCTCGGGCCTCGTGTTGTCTCTGACTGCACTAAACTCAGCTTGTTGCCACCCAAGCCAACACAGTTAATAGCGAGGCTGGCCCATACGACGTAGCTTATCCAACTGGACAAAACAAAGACTTAATTTGACAGAAGGGAACAGGGCGGCATGTGTGTACTGAGCCAGACTGTCACCTCTCTGCCGGGGTAACGATGGTTGGTTACCTTCCGTTAAGAGAATGAGAAACAGAGCTGACGAGGGTGTGGACACGTGACCAGTCCTCGACCAACAGAAACTTTACGTATTTAATGAAGGTCTTTAAACCCCCGTGATTTAACTAAAGTGTTTAAGTAATACCTCGTAAGTTTTTTATTTCCATCATCATTCACTGTTAACCAATCGTTAATTCTTGTTACTTTGGTTAATTATTGTATTCAGGTTAAATAATGATCAACACTGTTAAGTTGGACATTTTGTTGTAAATTATGGCAACATTCTCTTGACGAATACAAGTTGGTTGGTGTTCGTAACTTATGAATTTAATAATTTTGTCATTCATATATGAAGAGAGATGTTGTATATCCTCGCCGGTAGATAAGAGATATCTCCCATGTAGAGACACGGGAGCTTTTCGCTATCTCTGGACTCCACTGTAGAGTAAAATTCATCGTGGTGCGTTGGCTTCTGTCAGCTGGTTTACGTAAACATGGCTCTGAGAGAGATACGATTCCAGTAAATTTAGCGGCCGCCAGCTGGAGATATTTATCCTGAAACACCGCTGCTGCCACGGAAAGATAAAACTATTTAGGGCATTGACTGCAGTAGTGTCTGGCTGTGTGGCGATAACCTGCATCTTATAATATAATCTTATCAAAACTTATACGACTCTTAGCTAATAATTATCATACAGTTGTCTATAATTTTACCTAATTATTACAATTATACTTAAATTTGCCGCTACATTTACCATAACAACGGTTCATTATAAGTGATAGTTCGTTATAGGATTATATCTTTCTCTTATAAGGAATTTATTTATCCTGTAAAAACCGTAAGTTCTTTCTGTTAAAAATAGTTAACAAGATACTAAGAGCTTTTACCTTACGGTGAAACGAGGCGGTTAATAATATAATCAGTCTGTGGAGTTAGGTTAGGTCAGGTCAGGTTAAGTTAGGTCAGATTAGGTCAGGTTAGGTTAGGTTAGGCCAGGGTAGGTTAGGTTAGCTTAGGTTACGTATGCTCTATGATCAAAACGTGCTGGAAATTGATGTAAATGGGCACTTGTCGACGAGCAGCTGACGGTGTTGACAGCTGGGTTCACCGGGACCAAGTTTTGTATCCAGAACGAAAAGGAAATTGTATGATGATGGTCGGTAGAAGGGAGGAGGTGAGGCGGGGAGTAATTCTGTTAATATTAAGGCTGTCAGAGGAGTGGCTCCGAGAGACGGGCACAGGCAGACCGGACCAAGAGCTTATGCTAAACACCTGCCGCTCTCCTGTCAACGAACGACTCTCACTCTATCAACGAACGGCTCTCTCTCTCCTGTCAACGAACTGCTCACACTCTATCAACGAACTGCTCTCTCTCTATCAACGAACGGCTCACACTCATCAACGAACGGCTCACACTCTATCAACGAACGGCTCTCACTCTATCAACGAACGGCTCACACTCTATCAACGAACGGCTCTCACTCTATCACCGAACGACTCTCACTCCCATCAACGAACTGCTCTCAACGAACGAAGGAAACAAAATGATAGCGTTGTTCTTAGCGACTCTGAATATCATTATGACTTTATATTATGTAGAGTAAAATCTGAATTACTGTTACATCATATAAAACAATATTATTCTTTGCTCTCATAACCTAACCTAACCTAACCTAACTATACCATTACAATCATGATTTTCATTTCACCACTACCACTACTACTACTACTACTACCACCACAACCACCAACATCACAATCACTACCACAACAACCAGCAACAACATCACCACCCTCATCACAATCACTACCACCACAACCACCATCATCATCAACAACACCACATTGACCTGGAGGAGGAAAAAACATACTATGGCAGGAGGAGCAAAATAAGGGCAGCGAGGGAGAGGGAAGCACCGCCCCCGCGACCCTCCGAGGCTTCCCTTTCTGAAGACTGGAGAGGAGAGGTCGACCGGCGGGAAATTGGAATCCTTAGATCAGATATATCGAGTCCAATATTTTCTTACCTTACCTCGACGTGCCACCACCCAAATGACACAAATTATAACCCAGCTTCTCCTTTTGGTTACAACGAAAAAAAAAAAACAGGAAAATAACGAAAAATAACGAAAAAAATAACGAAAAATAACGAAAAATAACGATAAAATAACGAGAAAAAAAAATACATCACTCGAATTACACACAGACACACGTTGGAAAAAATAGATCCAGGGATGAGGTTCAACGTCATTATAACTCTAACATGAAACAAGATCCTGTAGGGGATGAATTATTCTCACAAGGAACATTAAGAGGACAGACCCCTTCCTCTCACGCCGCCAGACAGGTTATCATGTTCGGTAAAGACCAACTCGAGGTCTTACACGTGTCGAAGATGTTTTAACACAAGATACACAGGAGAGAGAGAGAGAGGTAACACAATTCAACAGCTAATGGGAGAAGCGAGGAGGGGAGAGAGGGACGACCAAGGGAGGAAAATGAATTGTTTTACAGTAATTGTCTTGTTTATATATTACGGTTATTAATGGGAGGGTTACGAGGAGGATGGATGTGTGTGTGTGTGTGTGTGTGTGTGTGTGTGTGTGTGTGTGTGTGGAAAGGGGGAGATATGATAATGGTAAGGTTGAGGGGGAGAGGAGGATGGGAAGGAAGGAAGGGAGGGAAAGAGGGAGAGGAGGGTGGCAGGGAGAGTGAAAGTTTGAGGGAGAGAAGAAGGGAATTGAAGATGACAGAGTAGCAACGTAGAAAGAAGGGGAAAGTGAGAAGGGAGAGGGAAGGAAAGAAGAAAGATGGGAAGGTAAATACGAAAGTTATGAAGTGAAAGAGATGAGAAATATTGAAAGACGGAAGGAAATAGGGAAGATAAGAAGGAAAAGAAAGGACAGTAGGGGTGAGAAAGAATGAAGAAGGAAGAGAACGCAGAGAGAGATAAAGGAGGGATGGTAAAAATAATGGAAAAAATATAAGGAATGGTAAAAATAGACACACAGGAAAGGAAGGAAGGGTGACGGTGATAAGGAAGAGAAATGGAAGGGACACGGCCGTTGATAAAGAAGGAGAGAGAGGGGGTAGAAGGAGATGGAAAGGGGAAGGAGATACACAAGATAAAGATAAATAATGAGAATGGGAAATAGTGAGGGAGGAGGAGGAGGAAAATGGGAGGAAGGGAGAGAAACCATTAATCATAAGGAAATATTATCCTTCATTTTATAAACAACACCTAACCTAACCTAACCCAACCTAACCCAATCTAACCTAACCTAACCTAACCCAACCTAACCTATAAGCGGACAACATTAGGAAAATCCATAGATCAGTTAATTATGTCAGAGAGTAATTCACTAAAACTTGGGTGAGGAACACAAGTCAAGAATACATTATCATACATGTGTTTATAAATGTATATAATATGTATACCCGCACAGCTAACTGGACATAAAGAAGGCTGTTGTCACCCTCAGTGGAAGCAACATGGCGGAGGGTTGATGTTGACTACAGACCCTCGGTGGCTACATCTGCAGGTCGGCTATTTTACAGTAACACATACACCGATGCTTATAGACATCTGCTGCTGCGTTATGAAGCAAATCTTTCAAGTGCTTCATCGGTTATTGCAACGGTGGTGAGGGAGGGAAGCACCGGCAGGGTAGAAGGTGAAGTCATCGTGTGCAGCAATATACCGGCCTGGAGTCCTCCCTGTTAATCTCTCTGAGTATACCAGAGAAATTATTTTTTCCACAGAGAGCTATTACCTCGGTGACTGCAGCCCCCTGCTTTTATGGAGGCTCAGGGAGGGTGGGAGGGAGGAGGAGGAGGGAGGGAGGGAGGGAGGGAGGGAGGGAGGGAGAATGGTGGAAGAGAGGAAGGAGAGAGACAAAAAATAAAACAGTTTCTTGCTCTTACTCCTGTGTTATAGTTTAATATAAAGATAAACACGGTGGGGTAGACAGGGAGTTCCGCCTCACTGTGTCGGGGCTTTGTGTGTACTGTACTATACACCCGTATTTACATGTGTATATTCTTTTCATGTGGCCGTATATTCACATGGGTATATGCGTTTGAGAGTCGCTGGTATATTTGCATGTGTATACACGGGAAGATTTCCCTGCCACTGGCCACACCGTGAATATTGTCTCTTCAGAACATTCTCATGCAAACAGCAGTAGTTGATGGTCTGCCTTGTTGTGTTACAGCCTTTCTGTCGGCGCCTCACCTTCACCACCCGTCACCAACATTCACTCTCCTCTTACAGTGTTCATTATTTTACACACACACGGCAAAATACTTTCCAAATATATATAAAATAACTAAACAAATCGAGTTTTTCTTTATATTAATACGAAAAAAAACTCACAAGAATGATACATGTGTTAACAATATAGTGAAGGAGAGAGGAGGGACAGAGCCGAGTCATATGATGTTAGGAGTCCAAGAGTTTATTTAAAAGATGGAAGGTAATTTGTGAAGACCTTCTGAATGTTGGAAATACTTGAAAAGATACAATACCAACACAGGGTTTTGAGGAAATTGGCTTAGGAGGTTGAATAGTTTGTGGGGGAGATTGAGTAAAAGTTTAAGGAAGAGATTCAAAGGGGGAACATGTGGAGACCTGAGGTAGGGTTCAGGTTATTGAAGGGAAGAAGATAAAGTAAAGAGAACACATAAGTTTCTATGTATAATGTATAAGGGTCTGAACTGCCGGTAGGTTAGGTTAGGTTAGGTTAATACGTGTGAGCAGTTAAGGTCTTTAGGGGCGTATACTAGATCACTAATTACAATAATCAACAAATAAAAAAAATATGAGATACAGTTCTCTTTAATGTGTTAAAACCTTTGATACTCAGCGTCGAGAAAATCTGGGTAAAATTATCCAAGTTTTTACAGCTGAGGAAATATGGTAATTCTTATTTTACGGAATATAACTCTCATCGTTGGGGCGATCTCTGTTTTATAATTAAATCACATGAATTTCCCAACTATTTCGTACAAAAATATAAGTTGAAAAGAAAGGAAGAAAAATATAATATACCAAGAGAGAGAGTTTATGTGACGTGAGAACTGTTTGTTATGTAAAGAACCTTTTAAGACGGCCACCCGGACCACGGAGCAGCCACCAACATGTGACAGTAGTGGACGGTACAACAGTGAACGGCACACAGGGGACGGTACAACAGGGGGCGGTACAACAGGGGACGGTACAGCAGAGGGCGGTACCACAATGGACGGTACAACAGGGGACAGTACAACAACAGTGAACGGTACAACAACAGTGAACGGTACAACAACAGTGAACGGTATAACAACAGTAACGGTACAACAGTGGACGGTAAGACAGTAACGGTACAACAACAGTGAACGGTACAGCAACAGTGAACGGTACAACAACAGTAACGGTACAACAGTGGACGGTACAACACACTTGCTGGGTGGTGTGAGCCAAAGGTTTCACCAGAGTGTCGGTGGTGTGGTCACTACTCGTGGTCAATATTACAGCACGTCCTCCAGCACTGAGATCTGTCGCTGGTGCTGGTTCTCGGGCGCTGATTGGCTGGAGAGGGTTTTTTTCCCGCTATACTTGTGACCAATAGGAACGTTATGTTTCTGGAACTGGTAAGACTGCAGGTCACGTCATGCTTCAACCCGTTTATATAAGTTTGTTTTATAGTTTATTCCCGGTTTAATCCAGTGTTGTCAGTGAGTCAGGTGTTAGATTAAACCACTATAAGAGAAGTTTAAGAACACATATCTAGGTTTAGGCAGCAGCGTCACTTGTTTAAACAGATGACCCTCATGTTTACTAACCAGCTTCTTACTTTAATAAACCACTGGTAATATTTCAACTTGATTTGTTTGTTTATCTGGCTATGAGTTGAGAATTTTTTTATTTTTTTATTTTTTATTTGTCTTTTGGATTAATTCAGATGAGTTTGGGATTTAAATGTATGGAGCCTAATTAACACACACACACACACACACACACACACACACCATAATGAGAAAAATTATTCCTTATCTGTATTCAGGAACATATGAATCTATACCAAGGCCTCAGTATCCCTCATCTAACTCAGGGAAAGATACTCATTTTTTCCCCTCGTCTTGTAAAGGGAGTCGTTCACTAGACTCAGCTCAGTTTAGGATTCTGGGATAAATTCTAAAGACGAAATGAAAGAGTTAAGTAATGTTCACAAGTATTAAAAATGTGTTAGTGTGTTCCATGATACTGGGTTGGGTTAGGTTAGGTTAGGTTGGGTTAGGTTTAGTTTGGTTAGGTTTGGTTTGGTTAGGTTAGGTTGGGTTAGGTTAGGTTGAGCTATAGGATTGAAAATTAGATCTGGGGACGTATGACCAGAACGCTTATGTGAGAGACATTTGGACTTCATGGAGAGATCATCCTCTCCCCCGCCCCTCGAGAGACAGTGTAATCAATAAAAGGAATAAATATATTTGTTTTAATAGCATACGCGAATAAATACTGAAGTGTTATATATAATCAGTGCTGCCCCCTTGAGTCCCTTCCCTTCAACGACACTAGACTCCAGCACTTCAACACCTAACACTGGCGACACTTCTCCTCACCCTTCACTTCTTCACAAAACACTTCATTAACCACTCGTCCCCTTCACACTCACTCAATAAGCTTCTCTTGCCTAAACCCTTTCCCCGAGTAACTATTAATTATTTAACCTTCACGTACACTCTTCCCTCCCCCTCTCACGTACGCACTTCCCTCCCTTCCCTCTTTGTCCCCAGGAAACACCTCCGCTTCTCAGTCCTCGCCTCTGCTCCCCTCCTTCATTACGCACTTTTTTTTTGTTTTCATCTTTCATCGAGAAACTTTCCTTCCCCCTTCTCAAGTAACCTTAGCTATCGTCTCCACTCACATGACCAGAGTCGCTAATAACTCTCTCTCTCTCTCTCTCTCTCTCTCTCTCTCTCTCTCTCTCTCTCTCTCTCTCTCTCTCTCACACACACACACATACACGCAGATACACCTCTCACACACAAGCACTTATATTCACACGTACGAACACACACTGGGTGGGGGGGACGGGCTCATCAGTCACCAGCCACGTCATCAGTGTGTTCCTCTCTCCTTCAGACACTGTTTAGTCTCCGTCAGCCTTCACTTTTCTCTCCTGCATGTTTTTGTTCTAAGGTTTTGGGCAGAATTAAGCCACACGAAATTTTCTCACGTATATTTCACAATTAAAATGTCTCTTTGATGGTGAGAAATAATAATATTATCGATCAACTCGGAAATCCACACGAAGGACGAGAGACTTGAACCATAAGAAGAGATTCCTCCATTTATATAATTTAATCCGAGTCTTCCTGATTACACCTGGACCGTACCCAGGTAATGAGCTGAGTTTTTCATCGAAATTAAACTAATTACCTGCCGGTTACACTATAATAGAACAGTTTTAATATCCAAAGTTCCCGACACCGGGTCCTGTTATTCTCAAAATGCATCACGAGAATCGGTATTTTCAAACAAACTTTCTACATTGGCTCAGGGACGCTCAGGAATCAACAGACTTAACGCCCTCTTTCTAGTCGAGTGTTTCACCGTAGTAGAGTGTATCTAGAGCTCCTTCAGCGTCGAGACTCACTGAGGGAGCCGCCTCGCTGGCTCCCACAGCCAACAGACAAGATTAAAACCCACTTACTGATTGTATTACAAGTAGAGCGTGTGAGAGTTGTAAAAGTGTGGATAACTTCATCTCTCCCTCCCACCCCTCAAGTCTCTCATCCTCACAGCTCTCCTACGTCCCTCCCTCACCCCGCCCCTCCCCCAAACATCAATACCACCTGAGCTACACAGTGGTGGCTCAAAATACAGGTATATACAGTTTTGTGTTTACTGGCCGCACCTGAACTCGTAATAACATTTCTTAAACAAACATAATACTTTGATGAAATGTATAGTATGTATATGTAACCTTGTATGATTTCATTTCGGTTCTTTTTCATCTGCAATTTTAATTTAAACTTGGTGAGAGGATGAATGGCGACACACACACACACACACACACACACACACACACACACACACACACACACACACAGATTCCAAGATATTAAAAACTCGTATGTTCACAATACCATGTAAATACACACGTGTATTTTCGTATAAACATTATTAACTGTTTATACACGTGTACACTTCTGTCTCTGTGCTTGTGTAGAGAGTGTGAACAAGGAAGACCTAAATTGAGTTCCAATAAACTTTTTAAGAGAGAGACTGTACTCATCATTACAGGCTGTAGTGGTCCATTACAGCTGTATATCTCAGAAGGTGTCCACGTGTGTTAGTATATCATTAGTTTCTTTGTTGTTTCAAGTTTCTCTTTCAGTCTCAACCATTTTTTTCTTCTTTCTGTTCCTCCCTGTAGGCTTGGCTGGCACTTCAGGCATGACGCTAGCTG
>NW_024738608.1:4040766-4048266 GCF_018991925.1 Homarus americanus
CAAACTCATAAGGAATATATCAAACAATTCCATCGGCCCCAAAATAAACTCTTTATCTACATCATGAAGTGGTGGAGTTGTGCCCAGCTGGTAGTCGCCGCCGCTGAGCTCAACAATAGTCATCTGTGAGCCATTGTACACCTGTGTTTGTTTGGTGTTATTGTTCTTCTCGCTTATTAAACGCTGGGGGACAAAAAAATGATGGAAATGCACAGTGGTGTCCAGCAAAGACAAAACATTGGGAGTTTTTTTTTTTTTGAAGTTTTATTCTTTAGCGTAAAATGTGGAAAATATTATGAATGAGTGATGAAGTTTGCAGTGAAGAGATTTAGTAAATATACTTATGTGGGAGAGCAGCGAGTACCTGAGGACTGGACAATATAACAGCTGGGGAACTGGTCATTGTCAAAGGTCATCATCTGTTTATGTCAGTGATTGTGCCCTCTCCTTCCCTTCCTTCTCTCTCTCTCCCTTCCTTCTCTCTCTCTCCTTCTCTTCCCTATTCCTCCTCCTTCTTCCCCTGTCCCCTTCCTCCCTCTCTACCCCGTCCTCCTCTACCTCCTTCCTTCTCCATATCTCTCCTCCCTCCTCACCTTCCCTCCGTCTCCCCCTCCCTCCCCTCAACCCCATCCTTCTTCTACTAAACAACAACAACAACAGGTGTATAAAGTGTACAGTGAAAAAAAATATTGATCTCGCCTTATACTCTGACAGGTAAGCCTCGCGCAGGTGTCTTACTAATTTACAACCTGGGAACACCTGGAACAGTCTTAGGAATTTTTAATAAGAACTTGACACCTCTCACTCACTCCCTCTCACTACTTTTCTCTCACTCCCTCTCACTCACTCCCACTCACTACTTTTCTCTCACTCCCTCTCACTACTTTTCTCTCACTCCCTCTCACTCACTACTTATCTCTCACTTATTCTCCCTCACTCCCTCTCACTCACTCCCTCTCACTCACTACTTTTCTCTCCCTTATTCTCACTCACTCCCCTCACTCACTACTTATCTCTCACTTATTCTCCCTCACTCCCTCTCACTCACTCCCTCTCACTCACTACTTTTCTCTCACTTATTTTCCCTCACCACCTCTCACTCCCTCTCCTCACTACTTTTCTCTCCTCCCCTCTCCCTCCTCCCTCTCACTCACTACTTTTCTCTCACTCCCTCTCCCTCACTCCCTCTCCCTCACTCCCTCTCACTCACTACTTTTCTCTCACTCCCTCTCCCGCACTCCCTCTCACTCACTATCGGTAATATCCCTATCCTACCATGCTGAGGGATAGGTTAACCTTACATAGCTAATGGAGAATGTTTTTGTTTTTTTGACGAATCATAATATGTGGATCTGTTTTCTGTTGGTCTGTTAATGTGTTTGTCTGTTAATGTGTTTGTCTGTTAATGTGCGAGTCTGTTAATGTGCGAGTCTGTTAATGTGCGAGTCTGTTAATGTGTTTTCTGTTAATGTGCGAGTCTGTTAATGTGTGAGTCTGTTAATGTGTTTGTCTGTTAATGTGTGAGTCTGTTAATGTGTGAGTCTGTTAATGTGTTTGTCTGTTAATGTGTGAGTCTGTTAATGTGTTTGTCTGTTAATGTTTGAGTCTGTTAATGTGTGAGTCTGTTAATGTGTGAGTCTGTTAAGTGTGAGTCTGTTAATGTGTTTGTCTGTTAATATGTGAGTCTGTTAATGTGTGAGTCTGTTAATGTGTTTGTCTGTTAATGTGCGAGTCTGTTAATGTGTTTGTCTGTTAATGTGTTTGTCTGTTAATGTGTGAGTCTGTTGATGTGTTTGTCTTTTAATGTGTGAGTCTGTTAATGTGTGAGTCTGTTAATGTGTGAGTAGGTTAATGTGTGAGTCTGTTAATGTGTGAGTCTGTTAATGTGTGAGTCTGTTAATGTGTGAGTCTGTGAATGTGTGAGTCTGTTAATGTGTGAGTCTGTTAATGTGTGAGTCTGTTAATGTGTTTGTCTGTTTATGTGTTTGTCTGTTAATGTGTGAGTCTGTTAATGTGTTTGTCTGTTAATGTGTGAGTCTGTTAATGTGCGAGTCTGTTAATGTGCGAGTCTGTTAATGTGTTTGTCTGTTAATGTGTTTGTCTGTTAATGTGTGAGTCTGTTAATGTGCTTGTCTGTTAATGTGTTTGTCTGTTAATGGGCGAGTCTGTTAATGTGCGAGTCTGTTAATGTGCAATGCGGAGTCTGTTAATGTATTTTGTCTGTTAATGTGGAGTCTGTTGTCAACGAGTCTGTTAATGTGCCGTCTGTTAATGTGTGAGTCCTGTTAATATATGTTTGTCTGTTAATGTGTGAGTCTGTTAATGTGTGGAGTCTGTTAATGTGTGGAGTCTGTTAATGTGCAGGTCTGTTAATTAGTGTTTGTCTGTTAATGTGCAGGTCTGTTAATGTGCGAGGAGTCTGTTAATGTGTGAGAGTCTGTTAATGTGTGAGGTCTGTTAATGTGTTTGTCTGTTAATGTGTGGTCTGTTAATGTGTGAGTCTGTTAATGTAGGTCTGTTAATGTGTTTGTCTGTTAATGTGTAGGTCTGTTGTGTGCGAGTCTGTTAATGTGCGAGTCTGTTAATGTGTTTGTCTGTTAATATGTTTGTCTGTTAATGTGTGAGTCTGTTAATGTGCTTGTCTGTTAATGTGTTTGTCTGTTAATGGGCGAGTCTGTTAATGTGCGAGTCTGTTAATGTGCGAGTCTGTTAATGTGTTTGTCTGTTAATGTGCGAGTCTGTTAATGTGCGAGTCTGTTAATGTGCGAGTCTGTTAATGTGTGAGTCTGTTAATGTGTTTGTCTGTTAATGTGTGAGTCTGTTAATGTGTGAGTCTGTTAATGTGTGAGTCTGTTAATGTGCGAGTCTGTTAATGTGCGAGTCTGTTAATGTGTTTGTCTGTTAATGTGCGAGTCTGTTAATGTGCGAGTCTGTTAATGTGTGAGTCTGTTAATGTGTGAGTCTGTTAATGTGTTTGTCTGTTAATGTGTGAGTCTGTTAATGTGTGAGTCTGTTAATGTGTGAGTCTGTTAATGTATGAGTCTGTTAATGTGTGAGTCTGTTAATGTGTGAGTCTGTTAATGTGTGAGTCTGTTAATGTGTTTGTCTGTTAATGTGTTTGTCTGTTAATGTGTTTGTCTGTTAATGTGTTTGTCTGTTAATGTGTGAGTCTGTTAATGTGTTTGTCTGTTAATGTGTTTGTCTGTTAATGTGTGAGTCTGTTAATGTGTGAGTCTGTTAATGTGTTTGTCTGTTAATGTGTTTGTCTGTTAATGTGCGAGTCTGTTAATGTGTTTGTCTGTTAATGTGTTTGTCTGTTAATGTGCGAGTCTGTTAATGTGCTTGTCTGTTAATGTGTGAGTATGTTAATGTGTTTGTCTGTTAATGTGTTTGTCTGTTAATGTGTGAGTCTGTTAATGTGTGAGTCTGTTAATGTGTTTGTCTGTTAATGTGTTTGTCTGTTAATGTGCGAGTCTGTTAATGTGTTTGTCTGTTAATGTGTTTGTCTGTTAATGTGCGAGTCTGTTAATGTGCTTGTCTGTTAATGTGTGAGTATGTTAATGTGTTTGTCTGTTAATGTGTTTGTCTGTTAATGTGTGAGTCTGTTAATGTGTGAGTCTGTTAATGTGTTTGTCTGTTAATGTGTTTGTCTGTTAATGTGCGAGTCTGTTAATGTGTTTGTCTGTTAATGTGTGAGTCTGTTAATGTGTAGAGTCTGTTAATGTGTTTGTCTGTTAATGTGCAGGTCTGTTAATGTATTTGTCTGTTAATGTGCGAGTCTGTTAATGTAGGTCTGTTAATGTGTGAGTCTGTTAATGTGTGAGTCTGTTAATGTGTGGTCTGTTAATGTGCAGGTCTGTTAATGTATGAGTCTGTTAATGTGTGAGTCTGTTAATGTGTGAGTCTGTTAATGTGTTTGTCTGTTAATGTGTGAGTCTGTTAATGTGTGAGTCTGTTAATGTGCGAGTCTGTTAATGTGTGAGTCTGTTAATGTGTTTGTCTGTTAATGTGTTTGTCTGTTAATGTGCGAGTCTGTTAATGTGTTTGTCTGTTAATGTGTTTGTCTGTTAATGTGTGAGTCTGTTAATGTGTGAATCTGTTAATGTGTTTGTCTGTTAATGTGTTTGTCTGTTAATGTGCGAGTCTGTTAATGTGTGAATCTGTTAATGTGTTTGTCTGTTAATGTGTTTGTCTGTTAATGTGCAGGAGTCTGTTAATGTGCAGGTCTGTTAATGTGTGAGTCTGTTAATGTGTGAGTCTGTTAATGTGTTTTATCTCTTAATGTGTTTGTCTGTTAATGTGTGGAGTCTGTTAATGTGCAGGTCTGTTAATGTGTGAGTCTGTTAAAATGTGTTTTGTCTGTTAATGTGTTTGTCTGTGTTTGTCTGTTAATGTGCGAGTTGTTACTGTGTGAGTCTGTTAATGTGTTTGTCTGTTAATGTGTTTGTCTGTTAATGTGTGAGTCTGTTAATGTGCAGGTCTGTTAATGTGTGTCTGTTTTGTGTGTAGAGTCTGTTAATGTATTTTGTCTGTTAATGTGTTTGTCTGTTAATGTGTGAGTCTGTTAATGTGTTTGTCTGTTAATGTGTGAGTCTGTTAATGTGTTTGTCTGTTAATGTGTGAGTCTGTTAATGTGTTTGTCTGTTAATGTGTTTGTCTGTTAATGTGTGAGTCTGTTAATGTGTTTGTCTGTTAATGTGTTTGTCTGTTAATGTGTTTGTCTGTTACTGTGTGAGTCTGTTAATGTGTTTGTCTGTTAATGTGTGAGTCTGTTAATGTGTGAGTCTGTTAATGTGTTTGTCTGTTAATGTGTGAGTCTGTTAATGTGTTTGTCTGTTAATGTGCGAGTCTGTTAATGTGCGAGTCTGTTTATGTGTGAGTATGTTAATGTGTTTGTCTGTTAATGTGTTTGTCTGTTAATGTGTTTGTCTGTTAATGTGTGAGTCTGTCTTGAGATATAATAGAGAAAATACGATAAGTCTTGTGTTTAAACGATATAGAAGTTCCTACCAGAATATTCCATTTTCCTTCATTCTTCTTATTTTTTCTTCTCCTTTTTCAGGCAACTCGTCTCAGGGCTCAACACTGCAGCAAAAGTGACGTGTGAGCTTGCGTCCCCCAAATGGGTTTTGCTTGCTCCTACATCACGAACATGACTACGCCAGATATCCCCTCCGCTCACGTTTAGAAAAAAGTAGAGTTTGGTCATAAAAACTGAAAATCGAATGACTATCTTCTGTTCTGGAGAAAGAAACTGTTGGCCAGGTCGCCAGTGTGAGAAAAACCAAACTAGATTTTATAGAGGTTGTGTTTTATAGTGAAATTCCACAGGATGGAGTGTTGACAATTATGTTTTCCGACCTCCGTGACTCTTGCAATATTACGGTATGTGGTAATAAAACTTCATTTACGAATATTGAGTTTCTTATATTCGATATTTAACACAAACAATACACACGGCACACCCACCGCACATCATCAGTAAGAGAGAAAAATATTTCAACGTACAAATACCCCAAAAATCAATGCCGATGATGGGAAAAATATGAACAAAAGGTGTGTACAGAAGGTCCAAATATAGCGTACCTGTTTTGACATGACGGGGCAGGTAATAAACTGGAGCTGACCTTTGGTGTTATTGCCAGGGTAATATAAACCGTCTCGTTAGTAGGAACCGACACAGTAAACGGGAGGAAGAGTGACATAAAAGTGTATTTCACCTTCAAATAATGTCACAAGTAGGATAAGAACCAGTCGCCCACTTAGACTTAAGAAAGACTGAAGTTCCCGCTGGAGTTTGGACCAACTTGTGAAACATCGGGTAAATGTTGTCAATCTGTTGTTAGTGCACAAGTTCACGCAGGAGTTTGTGCCTTCCCTCCATTCCTACCTTCCTCTCCGTCCCTCCCTACCCTCCCTTCCCTCCATCCCTCTCTTCCTACCCTCCACCTCTCCCCTCCTCTCCCTCACTCTCTCCCCTCCCTTCTTACCCTCCCCCCTGCCTACCCTCCCTCCTTCCCTCTTTACCCTTCCTCCCTCCCACTCTCCGCTCCCTTCCTACCCTCCCTCACTCCCCCTCTCCCCAAACTTCAAGAACTTGAAGGGAGACGTAGTCAACTTCCTTAATGATAGCTGTGCCGCCTGGTTCACGGCTCTGGGACTGATTGAGGTGAGTGACGTGTGGCAGTACAGTACAGCAAGGCCCATGGCGCTTCCTCACCTCTTACCCTGAATACATACAACATCTTCTCTCGTTACTTCATTATAGACCAAAACATTGTACAGTTCATGAAGAATTTGTGTACAGAATACAGTCTGCCATCTTTACCTGTACTAAGGAAGGTGGATACAGGTAACAATGAGGAGCAAAAGGCGAGTCAGCTGCAGTTTGTAGATGACGTTACTCAGGTGTGTTAGCGAATGGATAAATGGGTGACGAATTGAAACTCGTGGTGTAGCTTAGATTTCATTGGTGGACTGACTATGACAATGGTGGTAGGGGAGAGAGAAAGGGAAGAGACTGGTCACCTAACATGAATAAGAGAGGAAGTAACGGAGTGGTTTTTGATGAGGATTTTGAGTAAATTTTAACTAATATGATTAATAGATCTGTGTGTGTGTGTGTGTGTGTGTGTGTGTGTGTGTGTGTGTAAGAGGGGTTATTTTAAGCTGATTACACCGACCATTGTTGTGTGGAGAGTTTAGTGGTGGGTTGGGTCGAGGAGGAGGGAATCTTTCTCACGTTTGAAGAGATCACGTACAAGTTTATCCCAGGATTTGCGGTTGACACTGACGCCGGTGACTTGGAGCCCCGCTGAGGGTATTAGAGAAAGGTACCCACCCACCCCGACCCACACCGACCCACACCCACACCGACCCACACCCACGGCCCACCCACCCCCACCCCCAACTCACCCCACCCCACGACCCCACTCCTCTCTGCTTACCCTTTGAAGCTTAACTCCAGGTTCACTCCAGCTGACCCTAGAAGCTTACCGAGGTGGAGTGAGAATCATGGATTAGTCAAGAGTGTAAGCTGACACGTGTGGGTAAGATGGTGTATTATGGTGGTAGTATTTTCTGGTGAAGTATTATTGATTATTTAGATAATTCTGTTAACGTGACACAAACAGCATGAGAGTTGTTAAACAGGTAAAATTGAACACCTTACCCGGCGAATTCATTGACCAGCTGTTCAATAAATATTATAAATACTCGATCTAAAATGACAAGTTTCAGAAGGGCTATGATTTTTTTGTATTAAATCCTATATAGCTGAAAGTTTTGTATATTACCTCGTTATAATTCGTCAGGAAAAACGAAAAAAATATTACAGTGCAATATAAAGTTAACGAGAAGTGATGATGTTACAATAAATACCACGACAGAAAAGGTAGAAGTGATGATGTTAGAACAGTAACCCCGACATAGGGGCAGAAGTGATGATGTTACACTAATAACCACGACAAGAGAGGTAGAAGTGATCATGTTAGAACAGTA
>NW_024738608.1:4053266-4100766 GCF_018991925.1 Homarus americanus
CTTAATCTGGTAACATGCGGCTTGGTGCTGATTGGCTGTTCATTGACACGATGTATGCTCTGATTGGCTCGTGTCCTCCCTGTGTGTGTCTCTCTTGTTATTGTGATATAAAACGAAGTGATGACCTGAGACCCTCGTTGTGTTATCGACTAAGTGGCGGGAAATAAACAGTGACTCAGGACCAAAGTGAAGTCGATCTAACACAGGATCATAATTAATGTTTAAGATAATGTTTAAGCTGGAAGTGTGTCAGTGTTTGATGTTTCTATATAAAAGTGATTCATTACGCCTCACACTCACAAAGGGGATTTGATGTATATTTAAAGGCGTTAAAACCTAGTCATCCCCCTGAACCTCCTCCCCCCCCCCAAAAAAAAATCCGTCAAATTAATTTATCAATAAGGCTCGTAATGTTTACACACACACACACACACACACACACACACACACACACACACACACACACATTATATATATTTTTTGTTACTTTTATGTGTATAATACTATAGGTCATGTGGGGGTCTCCTCTATTCAACTAGAAATAATGTAATAAAATTCCTAAAGTTGTTTTTTTTCACTAATTTGTGTCTATAAAAAATAATGGTCTTGACGGTCCAACATTTCTATAAAATATTTAGGAAAATTAGCAAAAAAAAAATCATTGTACAAAGAGAAGGAAACTATCATAACATGGAATAAATATCGTAAATAAAAAACCGTCATATCCACCGCATTTCTGTGATTTTTGTCTATTTTAATATATTACAAATGGGATATTCTGTATAACTATGAAGTTTATATACCATGATAATATCTACATACGTCTAATTAGCTTAAATGAAGGTACCGTCCAGCCTACAGCAGCGTCGGCAACAATAATTTATCCTTTTATGGGAAACAGGAAAAAAAGTTTAATTGGGTGGAATGAAATTTATTAATATTAGTTTAAGGCATCGAGATTTATTAGGTCCAGGGGTGGTAACTAATGGATAAGGTAAATACACAGCTTGTATGTTGACTGTGCTAGTGGTGGTAGTCTGCAGCTGCTCCCCGCCCCTCCCCACATCCCCGTTCCTCCCCATCTCTTTCCACCTCACCCCATTATTTCCTCCCCTCCCCACCTCCTCCTTCCTCTCCTTTCTCCCCACCTCTACCCGCCCTATATCATCGCTCCCCGCCCCTCCTTACTTCTCCCCACCTCCCCCTCCCCGCTCCTCCCGGACCACACAGCAAATAATTGAAACTATTCATAAACATTTAGTGTGAAGATAAATTAACCTACGCCATACAACTCAGAGTTTACTAAAAGCGGGGATTACAATAAGGAATATATGGGACAGTTATTCCCACATTAAAACAAATACACAAAAAATATTCCTTAAATAAAAACAATTATTACCAACAGACCTCTAACTTGTTGTGTAGTTACTGGAAAAATGTAACTAATATCGTTGAAATGATCTATAGATAGTTAGTGTTGAATTGGCCGTTAAGGTTAAAATTATAAAAGCTTGTCTATCCTCTTGACGGTAAATCTACACACGAAAAAATATAAAAAGAGTTTAATATTTTGTTTGTCCTGATTTCCATTAGTTGGCCAACCAGCTCATTGATTTTTCCACAAGTTTATCAATTTTGGCGAAAAAAAACAGGTCTTCCTAGAGTCTATTCTGAGGAGACAAACATGATACAACACTGAAGACTAACATACTAACATGATATAACACTGAAGACTAACACACTTGATCTATCCTGCATACAGACTGAGAAAACAAGTTGATTCTATACTAAACTCATCTCAATTTCCTTTTCTCATATCTATCGTCAAATTTACTTAGTTACTATGAAAAAATCTGAAAAAAAAACTAAAACTAAATTTATTCTGACACAATGTTGGTGAATAAACTCATACATGTGTCCTTGAAGTCTGGCTAAGATATAAGATGCATCGTGACCATCAATACTGTAAAGGTTTTAATACATAGATGAGAACACGACCGGTGGGCAGGTGTAGCCAGAATAGCCATGGAAACAGCGGGACCTTGGGAGTGACAGCCTTCAATATGCAGCACCTACCCCGGATACACGTAGTCGTTTACTCCTTCTGCAGTATATGTATTCAGGATGATCGTTCCGTTGAGATAGCGAGTTATTATTTCATACTGTTGGTGACACGAAATCTGTGGAAAGCAAACGTGAAATCTGGGGGAAGGCAGATGAGAAATCTTTGGAAAGTTCAGGCGAAATCTTTGAGAGACACAAGCGAAATCTGCGGTGGAAGGCAGACACAGCACCACTGGAGGGCCGATGAGCAGAGATTAATAACACAGTAAATGGCATGAACCACTGAGGACCCTGGCAATTTATCCAGACCCCTGCTGCTTTAAGGACCTGAGGCCGGAGCTTTATGAATGGTCCATTATAGCTCTCTCTCTCTCTCTCTCTCTCTCTCTCTCTCTCTCTCTATCTCTCTCTCTCTATCTATCTCTCTATCTCTTCCACGTACAAAATAAACCTTATCTCCTACATGAACCTCAACTCTACAGAAAGAAGAAAACTGATAACAATAAACTTGCTTCGGTCAGCATACTAGCTTATCATTTTCATCGTCAACTTCACCGTAAGATTAAAATTTATCCTTTCATCCACTGCCTTTCTCGTTTAAGTATGTATATGTTCTTATAATAAATGTCATTATTATCATTGAGGTGACGTGAAGAGCCGTCTGAGAGGAGGTCGGGAGGAGTTTTGAATGTGGAGGTGGAGGAGGAGGAGGGAAGGGAAGGGAGGGGAAGAGAGACTAACAGTATAGACTTCAATCACAGGTCACATTGTGTTTATGCTGTGAGGTGTGAACCACAGGTAGGAACACCACAAGAGGAGGAGAAAACGTCTAAAGTGGAAGAAGCCATCAGGAAGGTGGACACCGTGTTGGTAGTGGCGAGGGGAGGGAATGTGGGGGAGAGACAGGGAGACAGGGAGGGAGGGAGGGAGGGGAGAAGAAATAGACAACTGAGAGAAACAATGTAGAGGATATTAAGACATTCAACACCTCTCTCTCTCTCTCTCTCTCTCTCTCTCCTTTACGTTATTAATCAACAGGAAGGTAAGGGAGACATTCTTACATACAGTGACGGGGGAGAGAAGAACTACAGAGAACATTAATGCAGTGATACAATACCTTAAAAAATAAAGTAAGAGTGAAAATTAATCAAGGAGAGGAGAGAGAGAGAGGATTGATGATGATGTGGGTGAGGGAGAATGGATTTAGATTTACAAATAAGGGCAATTTGCAAAGTAATTAAGCAAGTTGGTAATTACGGACAGTGTATCGTGGAGGGGAACTGATCAAAGATAGTGATATGGGAGATGTAGAGAGAGATAGAAGCAGGAGAATAAACACAAGGAAATATAGACAAATAGAGATAATTATATGAGGTATAATAGAAGAAAGGCTTTGTTGCCACAGCTTACAGACACGAGAAGAGAAGCTGCAGGTCACACAGTATTGGTCTAGACAATATGTGGTGTTAAATGAAGAGGTTTCACATCTAACGGACCCTCGATATAACGGATTTTCCTCTCTATATAGTTCGTTAAATAGAGGTTTTACTGTACGTTAATACACCTGCCTCTGGTAAACACTAACCCGGCGTTTATAGGCACACGAGATGTTAATAACACCTTCACTAATCAACGTAACTCACACCTGTCGTCTCTGAGACTAACACACACACAACTCACAAACAAGTTATATGTTGGTTTGGTCATTAATCTGAGCCCTGGGAAAGTCGGTGTCCCTGTTGGAATGGTCTATTGTCAACTGTAACCGGGGTTTATGGCGGTATAAAACCTTAATCCATTCATGCGTCATAATGCTTCTGCGTCACAATCCGGCCGTCAACAATGTCTAATATACAGTCTGACTGTCAACAGTGGCACAGTCTGGCTGTCAACAGTGGCACAGTCTGACTGTCAACAGTGGTACAGTCTGGCAGTCAACAATGGACCTGTATTTGGCTAATGACTGTTTTAAGAAGAGTAAAACTTGTAAATAATTACAGGGATAATGGTTCCTTTAATCATACTTAAGAGATTAATTAACATTATCACTTATTATAGAGATAATTAATAACACTTTATTTCACACCTGGTGGTAAATATATAGTCATTTATCTTTTAACTCAATCTTTGTGTTACTAAATTTATCAAATACGTTTAGTGAAAGATGAGTAAAATAAATAAAACTTGAAAGCAAAACTGTAACGTCATAACCTAACCTGTAACGTCATAACCTAACCTGACATAACCTAACCTAACCTAACCTGACCTAATCCCCCTGTTAGTATTACCCAAGTGTCTGTTTTACGATGAATCAAGTATGCAAGAGATAAGATTCATTTGGTCAGAGTCTCAGCCATATTATTCGTATCTAAACGCGTATTCCCTGAGCACTGTCTGGCCTTTGTTCCAACTATCGTATTAACCAGACAAGGGATAACGTTACGATACTGAAACTTTAACCATTTGGAACTAGAGGCAAAGGTTTATTATTTAGGTATTGCTATTTTCTACCCTTTGGCTATAACCTTAACTTAACCTTAACTATCTCATGACGGGATAAAATTAAGATATCGGAATATTAACCACGTGGAGGATACCTAACCTATACCTTTAACCAAGAGGACGTTAATATTCCGAATTCATAACGTAAACCATTGCCAGAGATACGAATTTGCCTATAACGTGGTGTAGTAAATATAATTTTGGCTTTTTTCATCTATTTTTCGTAATTAATTTTAACATAAAGAACAAGACATCAGATATTTCGTGTTATTTGAGAGAGAGACCACTACAAAGTTTCCAGGGTGGCAGCATAACTAACTTTTCTCCGAGTCTTCCATCGTCTCCCACAAACAATCAATTACAGGTGGAGGAGCTAATTACCCGAAAAAGACCTGAGAGAGAGAGAGTTTTTACCACAACTATAGTACCTTACCGTCCTTATATAACAATGACGTCACATATTGTTTACAGACAGCAAGATGAACGCAACACCTGACCAGCCATTACGATAAATCATCTCAAGTTTATTCCCTTTAACAGTCTCTCTCACCTGGTTCTATTAATTACCACCTGAACACTACACTAAAAGCATAACAACACATTAACTACAGTAACTCTCCCTAACAATGGTCATTACACTCGCCTCATTACAATTGTTAATTCTTACCAAGTGTTAATAATAAACTATGTTATATTTTGGAGCTATTATAATGATTGAAGAATATTATTGGTGAAATATACTCCAAACAACAGCTATAGCCTGATTGTAGCTGTGTAACTTAAGGGAAAGCTATGTAACGTATAGCTGAGTTAAGGTATTGTGGGTCCGCCTGGTTATAAAATACTACACCTTGGTACACAATAAACTTTTTCACAAAGGTACACACTCTACTACCGGGGTCCGTACTGGCTCTACTCTCTACTGGGTCTACTAGGTACCGGGGCCACACAACTACCAGGTGGGGCTTTACACACACCTCTACCAGGGCACACACTCTCTACTTACCGGGCTACACACACTGGGGCTACACACACTACCAGTACCGGGCCACACACACCTACGGGGCCACACACACACTACACACACACTACTACCGGGGGCACACACACTCTACCGAGGCCACACTCTCTCCACACACACACGGGGACACACCGAGGCTACACACCTCACACTACCACACACACCTCTACTACCGGGGCACACACACTCTCTACACACACTCTACTACCGGGGGGCACTGGGGCCACACACCTCACTACTCTACACACACCTACTACCTGGGGCTACACACACCTACTACTGGGGCTACACACACTCTACTACCGGGGCTACACACTCTCTACTACCGGGCACACACTCTACTACACACACTCTACTACCGGGGCTACACCTCTCTCTACACACTCACTACTACCGGGGCTACACACACTACTACCGGGCTACACACACTCTACTACACACACTACTACACACTCACACACACACTTACTACTGGGGCACACACTCTCCTACGGGGCTACACACACTCTACTGGGGCTACACACACTCTACTACCGGGGCTACACACACTCTTACCGGGGCACACACACTCCACACTACTGGGGCTACACACACTCTACTACCGGGCTACACACACTCTACTACGGCTACACACACCTCTACTGGGGCTAGGCACACACACACTCTACACTGCACACACACTTCACCGGGGGCCACACACTCACTACCGGGCATACTACCTACACACACACTCTATCACTGGGGCCACACACACTCTACTACACACACACACTCCCACTACCGGGGCTACTCTACCGGGGCTACACACACCTACTGGGGGCCACACACACACCTACACACACACCTCACTGGCCACACACACCACCGGGGCTACACACTACTCTACTACCTACACACACTACACACACTCTACTACAGGGGGCCACACACACTACTGTGCCGGGGCTACACACACTCTACCTACTACTGGGGCTACTGTGGGCTACTACGAGGCTACACACACTCTATTACCGGGGCTACACACTCTCTACTACCGAGGCTACACACACTCTAACTCTTTACTAAAAGCTTTAATATCGGTTAGTTTTTTCTCTCTCGTGAATCTTGTGGAGGTTTTGTGTCCCAGAGTCAAAGAAGAGAGTGTTGCAAGGCCGGGGACGGGGGGGGGGGTGTCGCCTGTTGAGGGAACTTTTGAAAGTTTTTTTATTATGGGGACTGTTGGAGGGAGGGAGGGAGTGGGAAGGAGTGAGGGAGAGGAAGGGATTGAAGGAGGAAGGGAGGGAGAGAAGGAGAGAAGGTCCTGCAGTGTGAAAAGTGAGAAAGAAACGAGTAAGGTATTTATTTGCAGTAAGAGAGGAGGAAGACAAGAGGAAGGTAGAGTGACATTTTCTGTATAATGAGGGAAGGGGAGCGTTGCTTTATGTGAGGAGGGAGAGGGTGACGTGTGCTGGTGGAGACAACCTCGGTTTTCAGAGGGTAAGAGTGACTTTGTCTTACTGTGACTATATAGAAAATATCTCCGTGGATTTATATGAATTTTGATGAGTTTAAGGTTTGATATAAATCTTCTCGTTTATATTCTCTCCATATTCATGTTTGTATTTAAAACACACATATCCTCACACAGACACGCGAACGCCCCAGTTTGTATAGCGTGCAGATGACTAACGGGAGATCGCTCGCCAGGTCTGCCAAACACCACATTACCAAACTGTCGAGAGCACATTGGCGTCTGACTGTGACCGCTCGCCTTCCACTATAACTGTTAAAGCGAAACATTGTTCTTTTTAAAGGGCTAAAAATATAGATGTATTTTTCTCTTTTATAGCGGGCGGGTGTGGAGGGTATTGGCACTTAGCCCATGGTTACTGTTGTGTTTTGTCTCTCTTATTTGTTGGCTGTGTCGTGGGTGAATGTTGCCTCTGCTCATGTTGAATGTTGAATTAATTGTTGTACGTTGTGGAGAACTTTTTTTGTGTGTTTGTTGTGTCACGTACCGAGCGAGGTGATGCCCTGGCTTATGTTGTTTGCTGTCAAATAATGTAAAAGTTGTTCAGTATTACACCGTCTATAAATGCTATGTAAATTTTCCAATGTTATGGTATTAGGGACCTGTGTGTTATGCTGCGGTCATGGCTATAGATGGTGGTCCTGTTGTGTTCGTCCCGTTAGGATATTCAGCTAGTTGTTTATATGGCTGGATCAGACCCATTATCCACGAGACACTAACTCCACTTTTACCAAAAATTACTTCCCGATACAAAGTAAAAACTGATAATTAATTATATCATAAGTATAATGCATATAATGATAGTATTCTGTTAACAATATAATGGATAAAGGTGAAGTATAATGAACCTTACTGAGATTAACGCTACTTACACAGTGACTTACATTCATGGTTAAATAACATTATAACATGATATTTATGTTCTGGTGTTGATAAATATAACTCGTTTATTTCACCCAATTATCCTATGCCCTAAAGATACGTATTGAATATAGTTGAATTATTTATGTGTGAACGTTTGTACGAGTGTGCAGTTGTGTTCATATTAAAGTATTCAATATAAAATAATAACAGCCACAAGGTATAATAGTATTCAGATTTGAGCATTTTAATAATGAGAGTAATATGCACCAGCCAGCTCCGCCACTGATTCAAATTACACCATATTTTATTCATCAGTAATATTTCCACAAATTGATTATAAATAGGATATTATCTCTTTATTGTTCTTATTATTATTCCCTCTAGTTATTCTCCTTATCTGTGACTATTATCACGTATAGAGACAGCATCATAATTAATATAAGAGTTAAAATAAGTATTATAAAGTTCCTAAATTGTAAGTTTATTTCAACTCTATGATGAATGTTTACTGCATCGTGTAATTAAGTTAGGAAAGAGGCAGTTTTTGTTTTGTTTACATTGTCTTGGGGATAGTTTGGTGGATATGACAAGTATTAATTCCACCTACCTTAACCATCTCACCTAGATAGCACCACCCATCACCTGGCTAACATCACCACCCACCACAACAACATAACCACCCACCACCACCACCACATACCATCCATAATAAGAGCGGTGAACGTTACCCGGAGTTAATGGTAGTCGGTTATGGCAGCGATTTCAGTTTATTTGGGATTTAATCTCGTTAAGGAATATTAGGCAACGTGATTTAGGATTTAATCTTGTTAGTGAGTATTAGACATGGTGGTGTAAGGGCGCTTAGAGTATAGTGGAGGCGGTGAGGGGGCGTGAGGGAGAGGTGTAGTGAGGTGTAGTGAGGGAGAGGTGTAGTGAGGGGGAGGTGTAGTGAGGTGGGTGGGGGGGTGTGTGGGGGGGGTGTGTGGGAGGGTGTGGTGAGTGGTGGGGAGGTGTGGTGAGGGGGAGGTGTGTGGGGAGGTGTAATGAGGGGGAGGTGTAATGAGGGGAGGGTGTAGTGAGAGGAGTGTGGTGTAGGTGTAGGTGTAGTGAGGTGTGTGAGGAGGTGTGGTGGGGAGGTGTGGTGAGAGGTGTAATGAGTGGGGAGGTGTAGTGAGGGGGAGGTGTAGTGAGGGGGAGGTGTAGTGAGGGGGAGGTGTAGTGAGGGGGAGGTGTAGTGAGGGGGAGGTGTAGTGGTCAGATACCTTGCCTGTGTCTGGTCTTTGTCGCCGTGATAACCATAGTTGAAATGCTTGGTCGAATATTTACAGTGGTTCATAATTCTAATCTTCCCGGGACACTCTTTATGGTCCATCTGAAGACTGTGTGTGTGGGGCATGAGGTTGAGTTGAGAAGTCTGATAGTGGCGGCAAAAACTGACTTATTTTATTTACATTGTCTGTCTGTCTGTCTGTCTGTCTGTCTGTCTGTCTGATCTTTATCGATGACAGTTTATGGATTTTTTTTACTATAATTCATTTAAAGACTCGAGATAGAACACTGAGTTGGCCTGAGTGTGTGTGTGTGTGTGTGTGTGTGTGTGCGTGTGTGTGTGTGTGTGTGTGTGTGCGTGTGTGATGCTTCTCCCAGACGTCTACCAAGTGATCATAAATTTCTAACCACATTTTGGTATAAGTTTCCACAAGATGTTCCTTAATGTCAAACCTTACAGCCAAATTTGTTCATTTTTCATCTTTTCCGTAACATATTTAAGGCAGGTAAAAAATTAATGGCGCTGTACATAAGAGAACTTTAGTATTTCATGATGATAGTACTTAAATATTACTTAAAAATGTCAAATAACTTATAAATGTTAAATAACTTATAAATGAGTTAAGTAAGTTGAGTGAAGAACATTGTAGTGTAAACTATTATGAGGTTAATGAATGAGTTAGTGTGTTGTTAGTGGTGTGTCTGTCAGCTGTTACGTCACACCTGAACCACAACAACACCTGGACAATAACAACACCTGGACAATAACAACACCTGGACAATAACAACACCTGGACAACAACAACACCTGGACAACAACAACAACACCTGGACAACAACAACACCTGAACCACAACAACACCTGGACAACAACAACACCTGGACAACAACAACACCTGGACAACAAAAACACCTGGACAACATCAACAACACCTGGACAACAACAACACCTGGACAACAACAACACCTGGACAACAAAAACACCTGGACAACAAAAACACCTGGACAACAAAAACACCTGGACAACGACAACACCTGGACAACAAAAACACCTGGACAACAACAAGTTACAGTGTAGTGGGGACTGTATCGGTCCCCACGTGTTGAACAGCCACGAGTCATGCATTAATGGATCTCTGGTCAGCCACTACCGCCTCTGTGTGCTGCTGACGAAAGTTGATTTATATCTTGTATTATATTTGTTATTTTAAGTTTTTGTTATTTTTATTTACAGGTTTGTGTATAATAAAACTATACTGATATATGAATGTTTAAGGGATTATAATAATATATATTTTTTTAATCCTATGAATTTAATAATGTATTTATTTTGTGATAGTCAATGGAAAATATCGTGTTTAAACTGGTAAAAAAAAATTCCTTAATACAATAACAATGTAATCAATGGTCACCCCAGAGTGTTGATAAGAAACAAATGATCACAAAAACAGACGAATAAATAAATAATGTTAGACTGAAGAGAATCAACTCCCAGGTCAGTGTTTATGTCTCATCCAGTGACGAGAGCTGACCACCACCACCACCTGATACACTCCAGGTGAGCCAGTGGTTAACGATGCACTACCTCACCTGCCACCTGTTGCACCTCATCAACCTGTCCTTTCCCCCCTCTCCCCCACCCTCCCCCCACCAACCTGTCATCCCCCTTCCCTCCCCCCGCTGTTGCCCCCCCCAACCTGGCATTCCCCCCCCCCCATCCCACTGCAAGATTTTCTTTTATTGAATATGTATATAATCTATATCACTTAACTAACCAAACAAAAGTCGAAGAATACGAAGCAAAATCAATGTTTATGGTCAACAACCTTTCACAGGTGTACAATAAACTACTCAACTAACCATCATTGTAAACTAATACTATAAAGAAAAGCATTAGTATAATCCCTCCTCACTGTGATGGCTGGATACACGGGGAAGCTTAATATAAAAACATATCAGCTCAAACTATCATAGATCTTGCTGACGGCTCCACACACTGTTGCCAATCTAGGGAGGCGGGCCCCACTAACCGATAATATGAATATTTATGTAAAGGAAGTGGGTATTACCTCCAGCCTGCCTGCACTCTCATCACTCAGCATTGATCTCATCCTGAATCCTATCTGTAAAAGGTGTGTGACGTCTCCTGCACACTGATTGGACGAGAAGGCTGTTGACGTCATATTACTACAAAGGTTCTCGTTTATACAGACAAGTTTCTACAGTGAGCTTCATCACTTTGTCGAAATTACAGAGATATAAATTTTGCCTCAACGTCGATTAAATATTTCAACGTGGCGTGGATCATCTTCTGAGGAATACAGTACTGCTTTAATCCTTCCCTGTAACTGTTCCTCCAACATTATAACTATTGCTATAACGAAACTCATAACTATTGACGTGTTTACCATCATCGTTATTATATTTCCAGGTCGTATTATGAATTTCACTCATGGTACAATCTCCCGTTCTGGCCGCCACCATGAGCATGACGAGGAACCCTGAGATGCCTTGTGTAGAAGAACTTAGCTTTGAGTAGGTGCTGGGAGTGTGATGGAAGGAGGGAGAGAAGAAGGGAAAGGAGAGAGGGAAGGAGGGAGGGAAGGAGAGGGAGAGAGAAGCAGAAGCTATAGCACTGGGTCATGAGGTGTCAGGGAGATATATTTCTCGGCGTATTTCACAGTTAAAGAATTTCATTGTGTGCTGACAGACCAAGACCATATACTGACAGACCAAGACCACGTACTGACAGACCAAGACCACGTACTGACAGACCAAGACCACGTACTGACAGACCAAGACCACGTACTGACAGACCAAGACCACGTACTGACAGACCAAGACCACGTAATGACAGACCAAGACCTCGTACTGACAGACCAAATCCACGTACTGACAGACCAAGACCACGTACTGACAGACCAAGACCACGTAGACCAAATCCACGTACTGACAGACCAAGACCACGTACTGACAGACCAAGACCACGTACTGACAGACAAAGACCATATACTGACAGACCAAGACCACGTACTGACAAGTCAAGACCAAGACCATATACGACAGACCAAGACCACGTCAAGACCACTTACTAACAGATCCAAGACCATATACTGACAGACCAAGACCACACTGACAGATCAAAGACCATATACTGACAGACCAAGACCACGTACTGACAGACCAAGACCACTTACTGACAGACAAGACCATATACTGACAGACCAAGACCACGTACTGACGTACTGACGAGCCAAGACCACGTACTGACAGACCAAAGACCACGTACTGACCACGTAATGACAGACCAAGACCATATACTGACAGACCAGACCCGTACTGACAGACCAAGACCACTTACTAACAGACCAAGACCACGTACTGACAGACCAAGACCACGTAATGACAGACCAAGACCTCGTACTGACAGACCAAATCCACGTACTGACAGACCAAGACCACGTACTGACAGACCAAGACCACGTACTGACAGATCAAGACCTCGTACTGACAGACCAAATCCACGTACTGACAGACCAAAGACCACGTACTGACACACACTACACCACTCCACAATAGGGATAAAATTTCCCTCCTGACTGATCACCAAAGATACAATATTTACGAAGATGAGGAAGACAAAAGTTTACCAGTTCCGAGTCACAAATATCCTGTGTGTGTGTGTGTGTGTGTGTGTGTGTGTGTGTGTGTGTGTGTGTGTGTGTGTGTGTGTGTGTGTGTGTGTGTGTGTGTGTAATAATAATATAATAATTAACGGTTTATTGAAGGCTTGGAGCCAGAGGCTGAAAATATACAGTTACATATTTGGGGAATGGGTTACGAATTACAAATAATATACAAGTGACATAAGTGACACAAATAAGACATATAGTAACTTAGATGGGGATCAGCTCAAAATACAGTTCATTTCCATAGTGACAGTGTAGGGAGCAGTGTTTTGCTGGGAGTGAATACACTGATTTATTACATGTTATTGATAATTTTTACAATGGTTGGGACTGGGCTGTTCTTATAGCGATCAGTTCGTGCACGTATGGGCTGGATGCGGTTGTGGTGTCGAACAGCAATTCTCGGACAGGGGATCTCAGTATGTGTGTGTGTGTGTGTGTGTGGTAATGACGGGAACAAGTCACTCCCCTCTGCTCTTAATCGTGTTTAGTCGTGTTTAGGGAGACTTTATAGTGGCGCGGGCCTCGTCTAGTGCAGCAGGGTAGTGGAGGGAGGCACTGAGCTGCTATGGGTGGTGGAGGGAGGCACTGTGCTGCACTCCCTATCCAGTGCTTCGCTATGACCAGGTTACTGAAATATAAAGTTGCTAAATATCTGTTTTTTTCCTCGAATCGTTTTACTAAGAATTCTATACTTTTAATAGTTCGTGATGATAGCCAATTTTTTTTTAAAGTATTGGTTATATTTAGATAAGATAACAGTGCTTAAAAATACAGATAGTTGATACTGATATGTTTAGAGTTATATTAAAAAAGTTTCATTTTTAAAGGTGATGAGAGACAGAACAAATAAAGTTTCCAAATCAACTCTGAGAACACGTGTACTGTACATGTATAGAGGACGAGTGTTAGGTTAGGTTAGGTTGGGTTAGGGTAGGTATTTTCCCTATATACAAACATGTTAGTCATTTAGTACCTTTAAAATTTAGGACCCGCCATCATCACAACACGATTCGGGGAGTGTTGTGACCTGGGGAGTGTTGTGACCTGGGGAGTGTTGTGACCTGGGGAGTGTTGTGACCTGGGGAGGAAGTTGTGACCTGGGGAGGAATGTTGTGACCTGGGGAGGAGTGTAGTGATCTGGGGAGGAATGTTGTGACCTGGGGAGGAGTGTAGTGACCTGGGGAGTGTTGCCGAAACTACAATACTATTAAATTCAACAGACTAAAACACAGGTAAAGGCCAGAATACAAACACTCACACAGACTCACACTCACATTTTAAGACACGTGTTGATATTAATTACATTATTTTTGTTCACTGGGAAAACATTGGGTCTGTGAGGACTGTGGACTACCCGAGACCTTGATAAACACGCACACACTCTTAAGAAAAATGAACCGACTCTAAAGGAAAAAAAAAATCAATCAGTGAATTTAATAATGAAAGTGACAAACAGTTTATTTATCTTGAGAGTTGATAAAGGAACTAATTAATGGGTTTATATGATGTACAAATGATCAAAAAATTATCCATCCTTCCAGAAATCTTACACAGTGTTTAACTAAGTCTGAAACAGGACCTTGGTGACGCTGCCATCAGGTCGACACTGTCCCCGAGAACAACATGTGACAGTAAAATCAATGCGTTTCTATTAACTGTATACATGTGGAAGAGTTAATATGCTGGATGTATAAATATCTAGAACGTGTTATGTATTGTAAAATGAATCGTGAACTACAGCCCCCACCACCACCAACAGGTCACGTGGGAGCCTCATATCTTTTCGTTGCAATGTGACCTCGGCCCCCCCCAAAAAATAATAATGCTTTTAATATAAATGAATTTTATGTCATTTTTATATTTTATGCGACTGTTAATTAGTTAACCCCTGGAAATTATGACACCATCAAATGCACTGGACTATACTGCTGTATGATGTGTGGCTATTTGTTCCCCTGAGTTTATTATTATATACAGATTAATTTCCACACACATGCACACCTTTACCAGCCGTGATGTAGGGTGGACGGGCAGGTGTCAGGGTTTTGATTCTTGGCTCTCAGCAGCTAGTGGGGGCTACACCTCCCTCTTGTAAGGTGAATTGATCCCCTTCACATTCCCCCACTTCTCTCCCTCCTCCACATTCCCTCACTTCCTCACCCCCTACTCTACATCCCCTCACCCCCCTCTACATCCCCTCATCCTCCCCTCACCCCTCCTCTACATCCCCTCACTTCCTCCGCCCTCCTCTACATTCCTCACCCCTCCCTCTCATACATCCCCTCACATCACGCCCTCCTCTACATTCCCTCACCCCTCCTCTCCGCTTCTCTCACGCCCTCCTCTACATTCCTCACCCCTCCTCCCCCCTCCTTCTCACTTCCTCACGCCCTCCTCTACATTCCCTCACCCCCTCCTCTACATCCCCTCACTTCCTCACCCCCTCCTCTACATCCCCTCACCCTTCCTCTCACATTCCCCCCCCTCCCTCCTACATTCCCCTCACCCCCTCCTCTCACCCCCTCATCCCCTCACCCCTCTCCCTCACCATCCCCCTCACCCCTCACCCCTCATCCCCTCACCCCCTCCCTCTACATCCCCCCTCACCCCTCACCCCTCTCTCTACCCCCTCACCCCCCTCCTCCCATCCCCTCACCCCTCCCTCATCCCTCACCCCTCCCCTCTACATCCCCTCCTCCTCCCTCACATCCTCACTCCCCTCACCCCCCTCATCTACATCCCCTCACCCCTCCTCTACATTCCCTCACCCCCTCCTCTCCCCTCACCCCTCCTCTATCCCCTCACCCCCTCCTCCCTCCCTCTCCACCCCTCCTCCTCACATTCTCCCCTCACCCCCCTCCTCTACATCCCTCACCCCCTCCCTACTCCCCCTCTCTGTCACCCCTCCTCTACATTCCTCTGCCCCTCTCTACATCCCTCTCCCCCCTCCTCCTACATCCCCTCCCTCCCTCCTCTACATTCCCTCACCCCCTCCTCTACATGGAATTCCCCTCACCCCCTCCTCTACATTCCCCTCACCCCTCCTCTACATCCCCACCCCCCTCCTCTACATTCCCTCCCCCCCTCCTCTACATCCCCTCACCCCTCCTCTACATCCCCTCACCCCCTCTCCCATTCCCTCACCCCCTCCTCTCATCCCCTCACCCCCTCATCCCTCCTACATCCCCTCACCCCCCTCCTCTGTCCCCTCACCCCTCCTTCATCCCCACCCCCTCCTCTACATCCCCTCACCCCCCTCCTCCCCATCCCCTCACCCCTCCTCTACATCCCCTCACCCCCCTCCTCTACATCCCCTCACCCCTCCTCATCCCCTCACCCCCTCATCTACATCCCCTCACCCCCCTCCTCCCACATCCCCTCACCCCCCTCCCACCCTCCATCCCCCCTCCCTCCTCCCCTCACCCCCCCCTCTCCCTCACCCCCTCCTCTACATCCCCTCACCCCTCCCTCTACATCCCCTCACATCCTCCTCACCCCTCCCTCCCCTCACCCCTCCCTCTCCCCTCACTCCTTCCTCTACATTCCCTCACCCCCTCCTCTACATTCCCTCACCCCCTCTCATCCTCATCCCCTCCTCCCCCTCCTCTACATCCCCTCACCCCCTCTACATCCCCTCACCCCTCCTCTACATCCCCTCACCCCCTCCTCTCATCCCCTCACCCCCTCCTCTACATCCCCTCACCCCTCATCTACATCCCCTCACCCCTCCCTCTCATCCCCTCACCCCCCTCTCCATTCCCTCACCCCCTCCTCTACATTCCCTCACCCCTCCTCTGCATCCCCTCACCCCTCATCTGCATCCCCTCACCCCTCCTCTACATCCCCTCACCCCCTCCTCTGCATCCCCTCCCCCCTCATCTCATCCCCCACCCCCCTCTCATCCCTCCCCCCCTCCCTCTGCATCCCCTCACCCCCTCATCTACATCCCCTCACCCCCTCATCCCTCACCCCTCATCCCCTCACCCCTACTCCCCTTCATCTACATCCCCTCACCCCCTCCTCTACATCCCTCACCCCCTCCTCTACATCCCCTCACCCCCTCCTCTACATCCCCCACCCCTCCTCTCATCCCCTCACCCCCTCTCTACATCCCCTCCCCCCTCATCTCATCCCCTCACCCCTCCTCTACATCCCCTCACCCCTCATCTACATCCCCCTCACCCCTCCCTCTCATCTCATCCCCCTCCTCTACATCCCCTCACCCCCCTCCTCTACATTCCCTCACCCCCTCCTCTACATCCCCTCACTTCCTCACGCCCTCATGATCACATTTCCTCCCAGGTCCCTAAAATTCTATCTCTGTTTGCCCTTCCTTTCCCGAGGGAGTTGTGGCCGACTGTTGGGAGGGTCCTTAGTGGCGCCTCTCTCTCCTAGGGATGACCAGCGGTGTGTAGGGCGCGACGTGGAGGGAGAGGGAGTGTGAGGAGTGAAGGGAGTGAAGGGAGAGAAGGAGAGAACAGGTGATTGATGATAAACGTGTGAGAGAGGAGAGAGAAGGAGCGAGAGAAGATTTATGGTAAATGGATAGAAGGAAATTGAGAGAAGGAAGAAAGACAGAGAGATTAAGACGATTAGAGATTATTGAGATGAAGAATTAGGGACTAAATAAAGGGAGAGTTAACAAGGAAAGGATGATGTAGTGAGGAAAAATACTAGACAAACAAAGAGAATGATAGAGAGGTAAAAAGAATAAAGAAATTAAACATTGATGATTTTGAAAGTCATATCAACAAAACCTTCCAGTAAATAAAAAAAAATAGTTGTTTTATAGACAGATGTAAACAAAATTAACCAGGAAAACACCTACACAATATTCCATTAAATCCCCTCACTTGGAGAATAAACAATAATACCCAAAAAATTAATGTAAAACTTGGACGAGATAATCTGACAAAAATGCCCAAAAGTTAAACTGCATTTCAGTCGACCCAGATCATTACCAAGTCAGATGAGATGGACTTTTTCATAACATAATTTAGTTTCCCACAATTGTCCAATTTACCTTAGGGAGTTGAATCTTCTCTTTCCACACAAGATCACTTCAAGATAAGGTTTTCATTACGTCGGCGAAAAAGAGCTTAAGACGGTGGGATTTTACCATAGAAAATGAGTTTTAGTGGCTTAGTTCCCAAGTTAATAAGGATAATAGTGATGAAAATATAACTAATTATTATTATTATTATTTGTAGTTTAATAATAATAATAATAATAATAATAATAATAATAATAATAATAATAATAATAATAATAATAAAAAATCCTTAATAGAGTCTTGAAACACAGAAAGACCTACTGTTAAACTACCTGTAATAAACAACTCTCCCAATACCTGATCCTAAGGAAGATAAACTGGCACTTTACCTGGCAGTGACGGGACATGATGGCAGGCACCTTAAACCATGAACTACAATAATGAACTTTATGATATTCCTTCGTTTCGCTTTACGGCATCTTCGTTATCGTGTGTGTGTGTGTGTGTGTGTGTGTGTGTGTGTGTGTGTGTGTGTGTGTGTGTGTGAATCCAGCCACCCGCATTATAGTGGAAAAAGGTATGGAAAGTAATATTTTCTACGTGTAATAACTGTATATACCGGGCGGTCAGGGGAAAAAAGATGGCCAAATAAAACATATATTAAAGTACAATAGTTCCCTAAACACACAGACATGACAGGTGTCTATCCTCATGTCACAGTATTGATAAACTTCCATAGAAAGTATTAGACAGTATCATCCTCATCAATAAATTCTCTCCGTCGTAAAAAACAAACAAAAAACAAACAGAATAAAAGAAAAGAAACAAGAGGAGAGAGTCGACCAGGTACACGCAAACACCTGGTGATGAGCAGAAGAAACAATAAAAGAAAAACAAACATCAGATATCGGCGACAAACATGACAAACACCGTAAAGCAACAGTAAACTCACAAACACGTTCCAAACTGTTTACTAAAGTCTAGGAAGTGTTGAAATGGTCTGCAAACACGAGAAAAAAGTCACAATTTGCTGATGTGCGCCGGGAACCTGCTGCAGCCATGGCGGGAATGCCTATAAAAAAAAAATAGTCGAAAAGTGTTAAAAAAAATTGACGTTTGGTAGAAAACTTTGAGTCTCGTTCCGTGTTTACAAAATTTCCTCTGTTAATGATCTGATTTTTTGGGCTGTGTCTTTAATTTACGCTGTAATATCAATTCTTTTTATGTTCCATTTCAACTTTTTCTAATCAATTTTTGGACGACGCGTTGTGTGTCGTACTCGCCGTAGGGACGTGTAGTACGGGTGGGCGTTGTAGTAATGGCTACTCAAACGTAATGTTGTTACGTCGTTCTGTCTTATTATAAAAGTTTCATAGAATTTATAATCTATTTATATTTTACACATGACAGTATTTACTTAATAACAACAACAACATAACCTAACCATAACACAATAACATAATAAAATTCCTCTCCTTTCTCTTTCACTCTCTTCTCTTTTTTCTCTCTCACTTTCTCCTTCCTTTCCCCCTCTTCCCTCTCTCTTTTATTCTCACATTCAATTTTTTCACCACTTTTCCTTCGCTTTCCCTCCTCACTCTCCCCTCTCTCTTACTTTCGTCTCCTCTCCCCTTCCTCTCTCTTATCTCCTAAATCTCCCTTCCCCCTCTCCCTTCTTCTATCATTCTTCCGTTTCTCTGCTTTCTCCCCTCACTCTCCCCTTTCCATTTTTTTCTGGTGTGTCCCATCATTCTCCCCTTCCACATTCATTCTTCCATTACTCCTACTTCTTTCCACCTTACCTTCCCCTCCCATTCTTTTCTTCCTACTCTCACTATCTCCTCCCACTTTCCCTTCACTCTGCTTTGTCCTAGTATATTCCTTCCTGCCCCCCCCCCTCACACCCTTCCCAGCATGCATTTCCTGTCCTACACTTTCCCTAACTTTTCCTCTTATCACACTTTTCCATAACTTTCCCTTGGCGTCTCTTTCCCTCACCTTTACTTTCTATCTCTCCTTTCGTCTATAACCTTTCTCCTGTTCTCTTTTTTGGTCTCTTTTGTATATTCTTTCTCTTCTTTTGTTTGTTCTTAATGCTTCGCTCTTCTGTTCTCCCTTCCTTTATCTCTCAATTCTCTCCCTCCTCTTCCTTCACACTCTTCTCTCTCACTCTACATCCTTCTTTCCCACTCAGCCTTACCCTACGTCTTCCTCTCCCTCCCTCCCTCTCCTCTCCCACTCTATCTTACCTACAACTCTCTCCCCTCTCACTCCCCACTCAGCTTCCCTCTCTCTCTCCCACTCTATCTTACCTACAACTCTCTCCCCTCTCACCCTCTCTTACCCACAACTCTCTTCCCTCTCCTCTTCCCTCTCTCTCTCCCAGTCTTTAATCTCTGGGCCAGTGAGGAGCGGTCTCATAACTCCGAGTGTTGGGTCGTTACTACAATGGTCGCTGTTCACTCCAATTGTCCAGTGTTGTTCCTTCTCAAATGACTCACTCGCATGTCCATTCAGCACCTGCATGTCCAACTACCCCACCTGTGTCTCCAGTGTAGGTTAGGTTAGGTTGGATTGGGTTAGGTTGGGTATTAGTCCGTTATTGGGAGGGTTTACTGTATTTATGAAGACTCGGATACAGGATACGGATACAGGATACGGATTTCTTATACAGAAATAGTTAACGTGTAAGACTTTCGTGGTTTGGGAGTTCACAGTTAGCTTAACTCAACCCCTCTGTCTTCCCACACTGTCTGTCTGTCTGTCTGTCTGTTGCCTGGAGGACCACACGACAGGCCAAGCCAGTACCATACTCTTCCTGTAGTCACCCGAAAAAAATTAAAGTCAATTCACCTTAAATCACTTCACCTTACCTCACTTCACTTCACCTCACCTTACCTCACTTCACCTCAGCTCACTTCACTTCACTTCAGCTCACTTCACCTCACCTGACCTTACCTCACCTCACTTCACCTCCACTCACTTCACCTCACCTCAGCTCACTTCACCTCAGCTCACTTCACCTCCACCTCACTTCACCTCCTCACTTCACCTCACCTCCCATCCTCACTTCCTCAGCTCACTTCACTTCACCTCAGCTCACTTCACCTCAGCTCACTTCACCTCCACCTGACCTTACCTCACCTCACTTCTCACCTCCACCTTACCTCACTTCCACTTCACCTCAGCTCACTTCACCTCATCACCTTACTTCACCTCAGCTTACTTCACCTCACCTTACCTCACCTTCCTCACTTCACTTCTCTCCCCTCACTTCACTTCACCTCACTTCACCTCACCTCCTCACCTCACCTCCACCCCTTCCTTCTCACCTCACCTTCCTCACCTTACCTCCTTCCTTCACCCTCTCCCACCACCTCACTTCACCTCAGCTCACTTCACCTCACCTTACCTCACTTCCCTCACCTCACCTCCTACCCCTCCTTCACTTCCTCCCACCTTACCTCCTTCGCCTCAGCTCACTTCCCTCCACACCTCACCCACCTCACCTCACTTCACCTTACCTCACTTCACTTCACCACTTCCTCCTCACCCACCCTCCACTTCACTTCACCTCACTTCACCTCACTCCTCCTCCTCCCTCACTTCCACTTCACTTCACCTTACCTCACCTCACCTCCACCTTACCTCACTTCACTTCCACCTCCTTCACCTCCTCCTCACCTTACCTCACTTCCTTCCTCACTTCACCTTACCTCACTTCACTTCACTTCACCTCACCTTACCTCACCTCACCTCACCTTACCTCACTTCACCTCACCTGCCAAGACTTTCCCCTCTTGTCAGCCTCCCTCCCTCACTTTACGCTTCTCTAACATTCACCAGAAATCCCTGATAGATCTTACTCTCTTACTTTCCTTTACTCTCTCTCTTTCTTTCTCCTTTATTCCTCAACTGTCTCTTCCAAGTTATCCTTTTATCCTTCCTTTTCATTTCTTTCCCTTTACTTTACCTTCGACGCTTCCCCTTAACTGCTGTATCTCCTCTTTCATTACTGTACTTCCAAGGCTTACCATTAGGTTAGGGACGGGGAGGGGAAGGGAGGGGTAGAGGGGAGGGGTAGAGGGGTGGGGGGGGGGCTCCTGAAGGTGTGTTCGCCCCTCCACACAATATCCGGCCCTACTTGGGGAGGGGAAATATGACTTAATCTTAAACTGACATCTTGGTTAATAGCACACTGACTCTATGACCTCATGGGTGAAGAAGTGTCATAGGTGAGACATCATCTTTTTGACGTCTTCCAAGTGACATCTTTTTTTTTTTACGGGAACTATTAAGTGTAGAGGTTTTTGTGTTTGTTCTTTACTATAGTTGTATTGGTAAAAATGTTCCTTGTAGTTTATGAAAAGATAAATCGTGAGAGAGGGAGTATGGAATAGACTCAGATAATGTCTTTAGTTGTATCGCCTCAGCACAGTATTTGAGCAGGTGGGGGAAGTGTTTCATACTACGATGCATTAGTGTGTACTGGGTCTCCTCTGAGCTGAATAAAATCATCTGTCGTCAACCAAGTAAAATATCAAAAAGTGGCGTCCCTGTAGTGAAGGAGTTAGTTGTAAGGTCTGTTGGTTCTTATGGTCACTGGGTAGATAATGTAGTAGTGTGTGTTCTTATCTCCCACACCATAGACCCGGGTATAGGTCTTGGCAGGATACAGTATTAGTTTATCCACCAGACGCCCGAGGTAGAGATCTCAAATGTAAGGAAACATTTAAATTCAACACAGACTATCAGGAAATACACCGTCGACCATTTTAGCTTTTCCGGGGAAGTTTAGTACATTATTCATGAATTGATGACGTGACTCTACTTGTGATTTAGTAATTTCTTAGAGACTTTTTTCCTCCCAGGGCGGGTGTTTCCTGAGGCCAGGCCGTGCTGCTGGGAGATCTGAACCAACACCTGAATACACAAGTTTCCTTTAAAGAATTATTTTACTTGTTTGGAAATTATATGAGAAATGTGATACAGTGATGAGGTGTTAGGAGATACTCTATTTAAAGATTATGGCGGTGACACACACACACACACACAGACACACACACACACACACACACATACACACACACACACACACAGACACACACAGACACACACAGACACACACACAGACACACACACACACACACACACACACAGACACACACACATTACAGACACACACACACACACACACACACACACACACACACACACACACACACACACACACACACACACACACACACACACACACACACACACACACACACACACACACACACCATTCTTATAACTCAACAAGCATTACTACATTACCCTACACTCACTCTACACTTATAACGTATATATTCTAATTAAATATGTAATAAGAATATATAGACGACTTTACCTGTTGAAGAGCTTAAGGAGATGTAAACAATAACACCGTGACATCACCTGAGGCTCTCCGGTAACAAGAGAATCAATGGACTAAGGTGGTGTGTGTGTGTGTGTGTGTGTGTGTGTGTGTGTGTGTGTGTGTGTGTGCATCACTCCTCACAGCCCCGCCATTAAGAAGACGGATATAACAAAGACTCTCTCTATCACTGTTCTGGTGGTGGTGATGGTGGTGATAATGGTGATGATGGTAATGGTGGTGATGGTAATGGTGGTGACGTTGGTGGTGAAGTTGGAAGGTAATGATGATAATTGGGAAGGATTTAACTGTGTATTATTAATGACATTGAGAGAGAGAGAGAGAGAGAGAGAGAGAGAGAGAGAGAGAGAGAGAGAGAGAGAGAGAGAGAGAGAGAGAGAGAGAGAGAGAGAGAGAGAGAGAGAGTGATGACATGGGTAGACTTTTGTCAGGTGGATTACCAAAGCTGGGAGTGGTCAGACCCAGCGTGTTATGGATCAGGTTTAAGTGCGTTATGAAATATAGATGACCGTGAGACTCTACACACACCGGCCGGGGAAACGGAGAGGTTTTGGGGAAATATGAATAACTGAGTGGAAGATTTTGATGTGATTCAGTGATTGGAGATTTAAATGTGATTGCAGAATGGAAGGTATTGTATTTAGTCAAACATGTATATAATATAACACGTAACGAGTCCAGTATCCCAGTATAATGTGTCACTGCTAGACCAAGGTTATAATATAAGTACCTGTAGCAGTATGTCCATTATGTAGATGTCAATAACTCAAAATGTAAAGTAGATATAAATAGTTACGCCAAACATTATAAAATAACTGTGGAAGAACTTGATATTTTAGGGAACTAACGGAAAACACACACACACACACACACACACACACACACACACACACACACACACACACACACAGTAACTATTATATATATATTATTAAGTCAGCTAAAAAGTGAAATAATATTAACACCATTTCCTCGCCCACTCACAAGGCAACACTTAAACTCATATACTGAGAGATCAAGACACAAAAAAACCTCCCTCTGGCCTCACATTTGCATATCAACACAAAAGAATGAATTAAAAAGTGACTCGATAAACACACAGTCAAAAGTCATTACTGTGAACCACCAAACATTCAGCAACAACTCGTAAAACTTCATCGACAATTCCACAAAGTAAACTGAATTAAAAGTTGGAGAGGACTTGCACAAATTCTGTCTGATCAAAGCAGGTGGTGCCTGAGGGAGACACACACACACACACACACACACACACACAGAAACAAGAAAAGAAAGAAGTAGAAAAGGTCCCACGTAACAACAAACAAATTTACTACATTACTACGACTCACTAAGATGTCATTAAATGTGTGTGTGTGTGTGTTCTAGCGCGGTACCCAGCATCTGATCTCTATAAGGCGGAGCAGAGGAGCAACTTGCCGGAGGTCCAGGTGACGGAGGCAACAGTCATGGTGAAGCAGACGACGTATAAAGACTCAGGTCAGTGCCCTGTTTAGTGTGCTGGACGGTGTGTACTATCTACCTGCCTATCTATCTATCTAACTTCTCTGTCTGTCTGTCTGCCTGTCTGTCTGTCTGTCTGCCTGTCTGTCTGCCTGTCTGTCTGTCTACCATGGTTGAGTGTGGCAGGAAGTGTACCCGGGGCTATAAGGTCCTCCACATGACACACTGTTATTACCAGGTCTAATGATGACACTCTGGGGGGGAGGGGCTGACTCACACCCTTCTACCCCCCAAAGGTTAGGGTCAGTATTAGGGCATCTTGGGGGGTGAGGGGTGGGGAGGGGTGAAGGGTGGGAGGGGTGAGGGGGTGGGAGGGGGCTAGCGTGGGAGGCCAAGGGTGGAGGTGAGGGGTGGGAGGTGGCTGAGGGGTGGAGAGGCTGAGGGGGTGGAGGGGGTGGGAGGGGGTGAGGGGTGGAAGGGGTGAGGGGTGGAGTGGTTGAGGGGTGGAAGGGGGTGAGGGGGTGGGAGGGGGTGAGGGGGTAGGGAGGGTGAGATAGAGACCAACTGTTCTTGTATCTCTGACTTATCAGACATCACATACCAGGGTGGTGAGATCAAGAGTGACCACACCAACCCAAATCATAATGGTCCAAGTAACAAGTGGACATGGGAGGAGTGTCACCCTTAAGACAGTGTGTGTTATGGATCTTTAATGGTACAGCTTGTTAGTGTTGGTCCGTCTAAGAGTCCTTGTTTTCTCGGAATTTTAATATGATATTTTTTTGGTCGTTATTCAAGTGATATGTGACGTAAATCGACGTTTATTGATAAGTTCTGTCATGTCAACTCCTCATATCTCCTACACTAAGTCATCTCACACACACACACAGCCTCCTCGCCGCCCCCTTCCCCTCAGCAACTCTCCACGAAGCCTCATTGGATAAGGCAGCGTCAAACTTGGTTATGATTGGTCCATGGATTACCGTAATTACTCAGATGCCGTAAAGGGAATCCCTATTTAAGGGTCCCTAAAGCGAAGGCAATTAGAACGGTCTGTCCCTTCCTATTACGTTCCCTATTTTGACACTTACGAGAAACACACGTTATAGAGGCTGGTTACGCTGCGACATAACGTATTAAACGACATAAAATTCGATGTATTCGTTATAGGGAACATGACGTCACTAGGATAATGAGGATAATGTCTGGGGTTTTATTAATATCAGCGAGAGAATAACGAATGGCGGTAATTATGATTTTTTATGAGCATGCGTAAGGAGGGTGATGTATAGAGGGTGATAAATATAGACGGAGAGGAGAGGAGGAGAGGAGGAGAGGAGGAGAGGAGAGGAGAGGAGAGGAGGAGAAGGAGAGGAGGAGGAAGGAGGAAGGAGGAGGAGGAGGAAGGAGGAAGGAGAGAGGGGAGGAGAGGAGAGGAGGAGAGGGAGGAAGGAGAGGAGGAAGGATGGTTCAGCCCAGCAGCTGTACACAGGAACAACACGGGGTGGGAGTAACAACATATAATACAAACCTACTTGGGGATGGGTGGGGGGTGGGGTAGGGAGGGACAGGGAGGGGGGGGCAGGGGGGCAGAGAGGACAGGAAAGGGGGTAGGAAGGGATAGGGGGGGGAAACAAGAGTGTACAGTAAAGGAAACTATTATACTTTGACAGAGAAGCAACGTCATATATTTAATAACATCAGTACCAAATGAGACCCAATGTGATTACCGTTCCGTTCCAGCTGTTCCCCTTGCAGACTTTTCTACTGTCATAACTCATAAACTTTTTTAGGTTAGGTTAGGTTAGGTTAGGTCTTGATAACTTCAGTGGCTCTAATATTATTATCCTTGATATTTCTAAAAACTTTAACAATATCTGAAACTCCATGATAAGACTTTCATATTTGGGGTCTTTCTAATTTTCAAATTGTGTCCTTTCTCTCAGTCAATCACATCCATGCAGCTGTGGACAGGGAGTTCCTCAAGGCCCAGTTCTTGCTTCTAGTCTTTTTCTTGCATACTACCAACCTAACCAAACCGAAACTAATATAACATAACCACATTATACAGAAATATTGTTTTTATAGCTCACATCAATACATCGTTACACTTATTACCGCAGACAAAAATTCTAACCAAATCTCACAAACAAGATCAATTCTAACCTCCCCTTCTATTCAATAACTTCCCCCATAAACCTAACACAACAACACTATCTCCTGACTCACTACTTCCTGCAGTCAGTACAGTTCTAACATCACCAAAAAACTCGACTCTGTATATAGATGAAGCAACACCAGCACACGACAAATTATAACCCACGTTGACTGACACAGAAACAGCAATAAGGTTAAAAATACAGTAATAAAGAGGTGAAATAACATTGGTACCATAAACCTGAATGATAACAACAGTAAAAATCATAATAAAAAGTAAGAAATACGACAACAGTAAGCAACAGTAAGCAATGTAAGCAACAGATGCGTGTGTAGACCAGCTTATGTGTAGAACAGTTTAACTCTTTACAGCAACAGCATTGTGTACTAAAACAGTTTAATGAGGAGCTTCAGGCAAAGAAAAAATAGAGTCGTGACAAAAAAGATGAACAACAATAATAATAACAGCAACAACAACAATAATAACAAAAAAAAACAACAACAACAGCAAGAAGAAGAAAGAGGAGGGAGGAGGAGGAGGGAGGAGGAGGAGGAGGAGAAAAGAAGAAGAGCACAATAAAGGCCAGAAATCAACACTAAAAGACTGAAAACCAAAGTTACTAATTGACCAACTGAGATAGGAAGGAGAACAGCAGGGGTAATGAGCCTACACACGGACGGACACCAAAAAATATTGATATATATCCCAAGTATGGGTAAAAACTGCCTGAATAATGTCCGTGAGTTTGTGAATATATAATGATGGTGATGAACAGGGGTCTTAGGTGGTGATGAACGGGGTCTAGGTGGTGATGAACGGGGTCTTAGGTGGTGATGAACGGGGATCTTAGGTGGTGATGCACGGGGTCTTAGGTGGTGATGCAGGGTCTTAGGTGGTGATGAACGGGATCTTAGGTGGTGATGAACGGGGTCTTAGGTGGTGATGCACGGGGTCTTAGGTGGTGATGAACGGGGTCTTAGGAGGATGGGGAGAGAGTCATTGACCTGTGTGGAGGAACTGTGGGTCTTGTTATATTGTAAATGGGAGGAGGCTCTTGTTATATTGGTTCGTGGTTATCGTGGGTATAATGGTACGTGTGTGTGTGTAGGTGTGTAGGTGTGTGTGTGTGTGTATGTGTGTGTGTGTGTATGTGTGTGGGTGTGTGTGTGTGTGTGTGTGTGTGTGTTTGTTTGTGTGTGTGTGTGTGTGTCTCTTCATCCACCAGGTGTAGGTGTGTGTGTGTGTGTGTGTGTGTGTGTGTGTGTGTGTGTGTATGTGTGTGTGTGTGTGTGTATGTGTGTGTGTGTGTCTTCATCCACCAGGTGTGGGTGTGTGTGTGTGTGTGTGTTCATCCACAGGTGTAGGTGTGTGTGTGTGTGTGTGTGTGTGTGGGTGTGTGTGTGTGTGTGTGTGTTGTGTATGATGTGCTGTAGTGGGATGTGTGTGTGTGTGTGTGTGTGTGTGTGTGTGTGGGTGTGTGTTGTGTAGCAGTAATGCTGTAGTGTGTGTGTGTGTGTGTGTGTGTGTGTGTGTTGTGTAGCCAGTATTAACTGTAGTGTGTGTGTGTGTGTGTGTGTGTGTAGCAGTAACTGTGGTGTGTGTGTGTGTGTGTGTGTGTGTGTGTGGTATTAACTGGGTGTGTGTGTGTGTGTGTGTGTGTGTGTGTGTGTGTGTGTGTGTTTGTGTAGCAGTGTTAACTGTAGTGTGTGTGTGTGTGTGTGTGTGTGTGTGTGTGTGTGTGTGTGTGTGTTGTGTGTGGTATTAACTGTGGTGGGTGTGTGTGTGTGTGTGTGTGTTGTGTAGCCAGTGTTAACTGTAGTGTGTGTGTGTGTGTGTGTGTGTGTGTGTGTGTGTGTGTTGTGTGTGCTGTAGTGTGTGTGTGTGTGTGTGTGTGTGTGTGTGTGTGTGTGTGTGTGTGTGTGTGTGTGTGTGTGTGTGTGTGTGTGTGTGTGTGTGTTGTGTGTGTAGTATTAACTGTGAGTGGGTGTGTGTGTGTGTGTGTGTGTGTGTGTGTGTGTGTTTGTGTAGCCAGTATTAACTGTAGTGTGTGTGTGTGTGTGTGTGTGTGTGTGTGTTGTGTGTAGTGTGCTGTGTGTGTGTGTGTGTGTGTGTGTGTGTGTGTGTTGTGTAGCGAGTATTAACTGTAGTGGTGTGTGTGTGTGTGTGTGTGTGTGTGTGTGTGTTGTGTAGCCAGTATTAACTGTAGTGGGTGTGTGTGTGTGTGTGTGTTGTGTAGCCAGTATTAACTGTAGTGGGTGTGTGTGTGTGTGTGTGTGTGGGTGTGTGTGTGTGTGTTGTGTGTGTGTTAACTGTAGTGTGTGTGTGTGTGTGTGTGTGTGTGTGTGTGTTGTGTGAGTATTAACTGTAGTGGGTGTGTGTGGCAGCAGTAACAACAGTATCATCTCCGTGTGTCATTGTTGGTCTTGCTGTGTTGGGCCGAGTCAGGTGGCTTAATATGGCACCTCACACACAACTTCCTGCTGCCCTTATCCATTCTCGTATTGTTTACTCTGACACTCCTCTTGTGTGTGTGACCCCCTCCGGTAACGTACACAGTATGGGTGCCCCTCGCTGGTACACACATTAGCATCTTTATGTCAACACTTTAAAACCTTTTTCTGTATCTTGTCGCAATTTATTACGTTAAAAATTTTCTCAGTGTGTGTGTGTGTGTGTGTGTGTGTGTGTGTGTGTGTGTGTGTGTGTGTGTGTGTGTGTGTGTGTTGTTTTGAACGTTTTATGTGTTTGATAGAGATAAGTTATGTATGTATGTATGTATGTATGTATGTATGTATGTATGTATGAAGTAAACGTGTGTGGGCGATTATATTTTTTGAATGTTTATATATACAATATATGCATGTTTGTGTACTATATAAAACACTCTAGGTACATATAGGGTTTACACTCAGTCGGCTACAATGTGTTTAGAAACTCCATCTGACCACCCAGGCATAACTCAATCTCCCAGGAGCCTCACGTCACAACACCACCACGAGTACCACCAGGCAGAACTGTACCTCTGGCGTGTGTAATTTACGTAATAGAGGCGCCAGGATTTATTTACCTCTACATATACTTAGCATAACATGTAATGGTATGTAACTGGACACAGAGGAGTAAACAGAGGAACTATTACGTTATGTTACTGTATATGAATGTTTTTCTTCCATAAGTTATTATTAAAGTGATGTGTTACCTTGTTGTTCCTTACTTATAATATACTACCTGGTACTTAAGGGAAGGCCAGGTAGCTTAAGTGTTTTAGAATAATAAAAAGAAAGTAGGAATTATATGCGCTGAAACATCGGGTCTATAATTGTACATATGTGCTCGGAAAAATATATTCGAGTACATGAACACGTAGATTGACAAAAAAAAAAAAAATAAAATAAAATAAAAATATAAACCAAACTCTGAAAGAACTCATAATAAACAAACCCCCCAACACGTGAGGTCGACCTTATGTTCTTACCACCAATTTCCACACACACACACACACACACACACACACACACACACACACACACACACACACACTCTAATATATTCACGTCGTAATCTCAGTCTTCCTCCGGCATCAATACCAAATCAAACCTAACCTAACCAAAATAAAAACCTTTCCTAACCTAACGCTGTAAATTATTTTCTTGTTTATACAGTCAGGGATACTTGTACACAGCGGCCAGCTTAAGCAACCAAGACCGTGATTATGTTCTCGATGAAGTGGGTTATCATGCAGCCGGCCTCCCGCAGTCGCAGCCGCAGCCGCCGCTAATTGGAGTGGCGGAGCAGTAATGACCTCCCCCGGGTCCCCTGGTACTACTGCCGCTGTTGCCCCCACTCTCCACACATGCACAGCCAAAACACAAATTAGTATGTGAGGAGACACACACACACACACACACACACACACACACACACACACACACACACACACACACACTACCCTCATCACCACCACCACCATCACCACATCACCATAAACAAACACTACTCTCACCACTACCATAACCACAGATACTACCCACATCACTACCACTACCATCATCACCATCACTATCACCACCACCCCGGCCAATGGTGGGGGTGGGGGTGGTGGGGGGCACAAGGCTCTAGTGTGGAAGAGTTACTAGTGAGGGTGTGGGTGGGGGAAGAATGGATGAAGGTGTGGATGGAGGAGGAATGGATGAGGGTGTGGGTGAAAGTGGAGGGGAGGAACTAGTAATATAATCAATAAGACAATCACTACACGCCTGACAGGTAATATCCAGGTAACAGGTGTTGTGAGGTGATTAATACTGACACATACTAATCCTTAACTCTTTTAGTCTGATGGTGTGTGTGTGTGTGTGTGTGTGTGTGTGTGTGTGTGTGTGTGTGTGTGTGTGTGTGTGTGTGTGTGTGTAACTGTTATTTCTTACTTATCTTCGTGTCGTGTATATTTTCACTTATACTTTTACATAATATCTATAATTTGTCCTGAGTATTTTTTTTAATTTACTCTTAGCTACAAAATACATAAATGAATACCCAATTACAAGATTACAAGTACAATTACAAGAATATAATTGGTGGACTGTATCATTATATCTGTTGTTTCTGTGAGTTTGATTCCCCTCTTGTATCTCTGCTAACCCTAATGATTCTAAATTTAACTAATATCTTTGAACGCAGACTCGTGATTCATTAGTCTACTGTAGTGTAAGAATCTGTGGTATAAGAGTTATTTTACCTTCGTTATTTATTTTTTTAACTTTCGTCCTTTCTCCTAGTACTCTCTCTCATCTTCTTGATTCAGTCACCCCTCCTTCTCCCTCCCATCACTTTAATCTTCTTTTCTTTCTCTCCATCCTCATCTCCCTCTGCCTGTTCATCCCCATTTTATCTTCTCCCCTCTCCCTCCACCCCACCCCTCCCCTCCCCTCTCCCCTCTCACACAAGTACTCTGCTCACCTTCATTTAGACAAAATCCCCATTATACATCCCCTTCCCCTCACCACCACCGTTCCCTCCCCTTCTTTCCCCTCAAATTTCTAGTGGAGGTACAAGGGGGCGGAGACGAAGGGGAGGAAAGTGGAGGAGGAGGGGAGGGAGGGAGGAAGGAAGGCGGAGAAAGAAGGGAGTGAAGTAGAGGGGAAGGAAGGGAGGGAGGGAGGAAGGCGAAAGAGGAAAGAATGGAAGTATAGTGGGAGGGAGGTTGAAAGAGGGAAAGGTGGAGAAGGAGGAAGCAGGGAGGAACAGAGCGGAGGAAAGTGGAGGAGGAGGGGAGGGAGGGAGGAAGGAAGGCGGAGAAAGAAGGGAGTGAAGTAGAGGGGAAGGAAGGGAGGGAGGGAGGAAGGCGAAAGAGGAAAGAATGGAAGTATAGTGGGAGGGAGGTTGAAAGAGGGAAAGGTGGAGAAGGAGGAAGCAGGGAGGAACAGAGGGAAGGAGGAGGAGGAGGAGGAGGAAAAAGGGAGGAACAGAGTGAAGGAGGAGGAGGAGGGAAGCTGAAGGAGGGGACTGAGGGGAAACATACAATTCTATTTCCCATTCGACATTCCCCAAGAGGAAAACTTTATGGGCCGCTATTGATACGAAACGAGAGTAGAAGAAATAGATTTAACCTTGAATTGAACCGCGGGGTGTGTACAGTATATATATTAGTAGTAGTAGTAGTAGTAGTAGTAGTAGTAGTAGTAGTAGTAGTAGTAGTAGTAGTAGGATATTTAATATTAAGGTAATTAAATGGTGGCGAAGGTGTGGCTATTGGGGGAGGCTGGAGGCCACGTTATTAAAAAAAAAGAAGTAGTAGTAGTAGTAGTAGTAGTAGTAGTAGTAGTAGCAAGAAGAGCATCAGACGTAAGAGTAGTAGTAAGAATTGTAGTATTAGGCTATTTAATTTTAAGGCAATAAAATGGCGGCGAAGGTGTGGCTATTGGGGGAGACTGGAGGCCACGTAAAAAAAAACTGTAGTAGTAGTAGTAGTAGTAGTAGTAGTAGTAGTAGTAGCGAGAACAGCATCAACAGTACCAGCAGCACTATGTCTTTAATGTGGTTCATATAGGGTGAGGGTGAGGGACTCGAGTTAACAGTGGAAAAAACCCAACAAAAAACAGAGACAGTCAGAGTGAGAGACAAAGAGACACATAGAAAGAGAAACAATAAACAAGAACACTAACAAGTAGACAGATAAATTAACATAAACAGGCAAACAGATAGATAAACAGGAGAGTTAAACAGTAAGACGGACAGACTAGACATACACGGTGAGAAGGAGAAGTGGATTTCGGATATCGAGGACATTAAAATATCTCATAAATTTTAAGAGTTAGAGAAAATATAAATAAAAAAAAATATCTTAAATACAAATAACAAAAAATAATCTTAAGAGTCATCCTCGTTCATCATCACCTTCCCTTCGTCTCACCAACACCATGAAAGAAATGAAAGAAATGAGAGAAATATTTTGAGAGACATACACGAATGAAAACTTTCCACTTACAGATAAAGAAATTCTGGGAGAGACGAAATAGAATGAAGAGGAGTGTTTTGATGAATGAGAGGGGCCGTGAGGAGGTGGAGAAAGGAGAGTTGAGAGTGAAGGACAGAAGAGAAGAGGAGGGGAAACCGTGGGAGATCAGAGAGGAGGGGAGTGGGGGTAGGGGAAGGGGAGGATAGATGAGGGAAGGAGGGAAAGGGAGGGCGAACGGGAAGAGAGGAAGAAAGGGGGGAAAGGGGAGCAGATATGAGGGAATGAAAGGAGGAAGGAAAGGGGAGCATAGAGGAGGGGAAGAGAGGAAGGAAGGGGAGGAAGAGGTAGTTGGAGGGGAACACATTGATGTCTCTCGTTATGGTCACTTAGGCGATTGTCGTCGATCCTGAATGAGGTCTGGAGCGTAGGAGGGGGAGGAGGAGGGCCCCGCCGCCCCCCTGATGGTCTGACCTGGCCACCGTGAAGGGCCCCAAGGCTCAAGTTAAGGTCACCCTCGAGCTGAAACCAGTGTGAAAAAGAAATCCTGCCAGTTGTTAAGAGTAATGGCGGATGGCGGGTCAAATATATCATAACCTGAGACTTGGAAATAATGAGTTTTTTAATGTAACTCAGTACTGGAGACTAAGATATAGATTCGCGTGAAGAATCTTTCTGTTGGCAAGTGTTTACTATAAATTTCATCCTCAATACACATTCTAACGTAATGAAAACTGATCTACCATTAAGAAAATTCAATCCAAAGTAATTCTGGTACCATTAAAATCCCCCCTACCATAAGTACGACCAATCACACGTCCTCCTGAACCCCGAACCCCGAGATTCGGACACGTGAACCCAAAGCAGTAAACACCGATGCATTATTCTATCCATAAATGCTTCGGATTCACGAGTCTGAATCCCGAGGTTCGTGGTTGAGAAAGAGAAGCGACAAAACTTCTGTGGGTGATTGTACATTGTCCCTGTAAACACGGCGGACCACAGAGCCTGCAGGGAGCGTATTGGTGGGCCTAACACTGCCCTTACAACACAGCTCTGACAGTCCAGGCATTTGTGACTCTGTTCCCTCAACTATTCCGGCAGTTTAGGATCTTGTCATGTGATCTTGGGAATGTTATATTAGACTGGGGAGTGGTGGCGCCCCCTGTCTCCACCATCACCTCACATGTTGGTAATAACCCACGTGTAACTCTAACTACTGGAGTGTGAGGAAGTATTTCTCTTCTATTTGAAATATTTTGTGACGTTCAGATATATTATACATATGTTTTAGATATTATCAACTCCATGTTAAAGTTGTGGAACATTCAGGAGATGCATAAGTCTTCGTTCACTTTTTATACTCTAAATTGGCAAAAAAATACGTATGTGATTTTATTGTGTGTGGTGGGGGGTGTGGTGTGTGGGGTGTGGTGTTTGGTGGGGTGGTGGGGGGTGTGCTTTGGTGGGGTGATGTGGGGTGGGGTGAAGTGAGGGTGGGGTGATGTGGGTGGGGTGATGTAGGTGTGATGGTGGGTGATGTAAAGGATGTTGGTGGGGTGATGTGGGAATGTGTGATAGGGGTGATAGGTGTGTGAGGTGTTTGGTGGGTGTTATGAGGTGCGGTGTTTGGTTGGGGTATTTGGAGGGGGAGAGGAGGGGTTAGAAGGACAATAAATTTTCCCCAAACTTAAAGCAAATTCCTGTGAGCGTTTGATCATTTTGGCGGCAACACAGTGCACAAAGTTTACACACTCGCCGTGCACAGTTCTATAACCCAAGATATATTTTCTCCGGCAAACGACCACCATGACGGGAATGGCATACGAAGAAATCTCCAGCCTTCACATTCCCACCAAAGATTTCATAATAAAATAAAATCTGTGGTCGTACGGTACCAGTGTGCGAATGTTGTTAAAAATCTGGCCGCCTTATTGTAGAAATCTGAGGGGGAGGGGGGCGAAGAAGGGAGAGGGGAGGAGAGGAAGGGGAGGGGAAGAAAGTTTGAGAAATATGTCTCGCTTGGACTGATCCGGGTAAAATGTAAAGCCATATTTCGTTCTGGTCTGACACAACAGTAGCCGGCCTGCCAAGCCCCTGGCTTTACCAGACCGGCTTGTGGGGTGACGGGGAGGTGGGGGGTTGGCGTGAGCATGGGTGAGAGAGGGGAGGTGAGGGGAGGAGGCACTGGAAGGGACATGATGAGATGGAAGGAAAGTGGACAATTGGGGAGGGAAGTGCTGGAGGGAAGTGAGGAAGAGGAGGGAAAGAGAAAGAATAAACAGTTTGGAGCTGAGGACACAGGGGGGAAGCAACTGGGGGAAGGGATTGGATAAGGAAGGAAAGTGGACAACAGGAGAGGGAGTGAAGGAGGAGAGGGGGAGGGGTGAGCATCGAGAAATAGGACGGACAAAAGGAGAGTGATAATGGGAGAGAAAAGATTGGAGTGTGAGAAGCTGGAGAGGTGGAGGAGAAGGTCGTGAGTACTTGAGCATTAAACAGAAAATTTTATTGTGAGGGAATACTACGAAATGGCGATAGAGGGAGGGGGTGTGAGGAAACGAGAGGGACGGAGAGAGGGGAGGACGGTGTGAGGAAACGAGAGGGACGGAGAGAGGGGAGGAGGGTGTGAGGAAACGAGAGAGAGGGAGGTGTTTGAGGTGTGTGTGAAGTTTATGGGTGAGCAGAAATTATGGGGACATTGTAGGGAGGAAGAGATAAAGTAGAAATATGGGGTTAGGTTAGGTTAGGTTAGGTTAGGTTAGGTTAGGTTAGGTTAGGTGAAGTTGTGAATGATGGGGAAACATATGCATAAAGGATGGTGGTGGGGAGACAGTGATGGGTGGGGGGGTTCTAGAGGAGGTCAGGGAGGTGTGAGTAGGAGATGGTTGTGTGGTGGGAGGGGTGGTTGTGTGGTGAGATGGGTGGTTGTGTGGTGGGATGGGTGGTTGTGTGGGTGGGGTTGTGTGGTGGGGGGTGGTTGTGTGGTGGGAGGTGGTGTGGTGAGATGGGTGGTTGTGTGGTGGGATGGGTGGTTGTGTGGTGGGATGGGTGGTTGTGTGGTGGGATGGGTGGTGTGGTGGGAGGGGTGGTGTGTGGGAGAGGTGGTTGTGTGGTGGGATGGGTGGTGTGGTGGGAGGTGTGGTTGTGTGGTGGGAGGGGTGGTTGTGTGGTGGGATGGGTGGTTGTGTGGTGGGATGGGTGGTTGTGTGGTGGGAGGGGTGGTGTGGTGGGATGGGTGGTTGTGTGGTGGGAGGGGTGGTTGTGTGGTGGGAGGGGTGGTTGTGTGGTGGGAGGGGTGGTTGTGTGGTGGGATGGGTGGTTGTGTGGCGGAGAGAGCAGGGTTAAGAAGAAGGTTGCCTGTTGATGAGCGACGTTTGGCTGTGATCCCTCCCTGTGTAATACCCAACAGTTCAACAAACTCACAAACACATTGCTATTATTTGTTTGTTATTGTTATAATATTCGTCAACTGCCGGAGGTCAAAGAAGAAGCTTCCTAGTCTATAACAAACATGAATTACAGAAATTTCCTCGAACACGTATCATTTTTCAAGTCTTAAAACTCAGTTGGTATTCTTCCTTATTAGAAACATCTATGTGTATAATATATATATACATATAGTTTATATTCTATTTATATATTTATCATTATTGCCGAGCGAAATTAAATCTAGGAATCTTCTCCACCAATCAGCACCGTTGTTACTAGGAATCTTCTCCACCAATCAGCACCATTGTTACAAGACTACTACGGACACATACAAAGTTTACTCTGGCGCTGTCACATGTATACGGACACATCACCACAGGGAGTACAGGTACTCTTACCCGGAACGACCAAGTAAGATTGATAACACCTATTAATTATCGCATTGTAGTACAGCGAATAACATCATTACTTTTCACTCTCCTACAATTTTATTATAGAGAAGTGTAATGTTTGACCTGGTATCACCTTGTTTTATATCGAGGTAAAGAACAATTCGTCTGAGGATAAAGTGGTGGTCAGGACTACTGGGTGCGGCGTCATGGGTTCATCACAAGTGAGTGGTGTGTGTGTGAATACTTTAAGGTCACATGTATGAGCGAGAAGCCGAGCAAGAGTCCCGAGAAACACTTGTGTGTTAGTGATGTAGTATTGAGGGAGGGAACACCGCCCGCTCTCACCCAGCCACAACACTCACACAATTTTCCCAGCGTCACATCTACCACACAGACAGACAGACACTTTGGACTTCAAAAGCAGCAGAATAATGTGACATATTTCAATCAGCGTCAAACATTCACTGCCTTTGATGACCGCCACCAAACATTTCATGGCCTTTCAACATTACCTGAGAGTAATAACATCATTCTTCCGTATTACAGCGTCACCAACCTTGGTCATTATACCTCACCTGTGGTGGTGGAGGTGTACAGGTGAGCCACAGTGAGTTGATGTATGTGTGTGTGTGTGTGTGTGTGTGTGTGTGTGTAGATAGTCAGTGTGTGTAAGGGTGTAAGTATGTGTAAATATGACATTCACATTTGCCTCTGTGTCAACGTATGTAGTGTATGGATTAGTCATTCACTCTATGTCCTCAGTGTAATTTGGATGCATGCATGAAACTGTTCATTAAAGCGTATACCATAAAGGTAGATTGTTATCACAGTGAAATCCAGTTAACGTTCATTTATCTAAGAGATTTTATTTTACTTCCGGGAAATATTTTAGTAACGCGACCAAACTGTTGAGAAATGTTTACCTTTCTTAATACATTATGTCAGCCCAGACCCTTAATAGTCACCCAGTCAAGCTTCAAGACCAACTACGTGGTCCTGGAGTTACTATGGTAGGCAGTGTTAGATCAGGTATGAATGTTATTTATTACCTGGATCTATACACAAAACTGGTGGTGTTTTACGACCTTAACAAGTTATGTACAAGTACCACCCCCCCCCCTCAGTGATGATCTGAAGCCTTGAGCATTATACAGCCAGTTAACTCTGTGTGTGTGTGTGTGTGTGTGTGTGTGTGTCCATCCCTGTATACATTTATAATATATATGTACGGCCACGGCTTCTCACCAGGGTAATAATCTTCTCCTTTATGAGTCACACGCCACACGTCCCAGCTGACTCCCTCCCCCGACATTGTGTCTCCGCCCTGTCGCCTCTTATCTCTCCCTCTACCAGCATCTCCCTCCTTAACATTGTTCTACATCACACAGAGTCACTGACGACCTCCACGATGCAGTAATACAAGTAGGAACATCAAGACACCGCCATCTTTACTCTGCTGTCAACATCACATTCACATCGTCTTCATCCTGACCTAGAGTACGCTACACCATCACCTCAGATCTTTAAACATAATACACAAACATAAACCATAACTTCAAGTCCTTTCTCTGGTTTATTTACTGACAGGTCGCCACTAAGATAACGACAGGAAGTGGCAGAGGTGATACAGTGATTGTCTCTCATCGTAAAAGTTCGCTGGGGTTTTCTCAGTTCACTCATTTGTGACTGGGTACCTAGCTTTACAGTTGGGAGTGTGATGGTGGTCAAGTGCAGTGCCCGGTATACAGCCTTGTGTGCCGAAGACTTTATATACAGTGTACTGACTCTAATGGGCCGTCAGACTTACTTTCATACAGTCCATGTTACTTTATGTCACCACTTATGTCATCCATGTAAGTGTTCATTTATTGTTCTCTCTTGCGTGACTTACATCTCTCGTATCTCACCCACACTGTTATATACCGCCTCTCTGTCTCTTTATGGCGACGCCCGTAGTCTCTTGTGTCATGAGCTGCCAGTCAGAGTCCCTACAGTAGTGTATACTCTCTCTCTCTCTCTCTCTCTCTCTCTATCGCCTACCACCTTACTGTATTCAAATACTTCAATAAAAGGCGATAAAATAAGCTATCTCACACAGTATGTCACAGTAATCGACCTCACACTCCACTAACTGTGTGAGGCGGTCCGTGTCTGCTGCTTCACCTTCGGGCTACTTCACGATAATTTCTTGTGGCCCCGATAACAAGTCTTCCACACTTCTGTACAGTGTTAAACTTCCCAACAAGTTTATCTAGAGATCAATCTTCACATGCTATAGTTTTTTTTTTAAGAAATTTGAAAATGGAATAAATATCATTTATAAGGGTCCAGCTTTAAATTTATAGTAAATATATTGCAAAGTCAGTTGTGAAGGTGTCAAGCAGCTTAACACTCGCTCAGTATTCAGCGTCGTGTGGACTGTAGTGTTGTGGACGGCCACAACCCGAGCCCCTTCATCTCCCTGTGTGGCGCCACCACTGCCGCCGTTCCCGTCGCTAAGCCTTCCGCCCTCCGTAAATCAGTTTTATAGGCGAGGACAAGTGCCAGGACACCAGTAGGTGGTTCCAAGGATCACAGGCCCCCAGCTGCGTCTCCTGCAGTAAAGAGAGGAGAAGGAAACGCCTCCAGCCTCCACGTTTTTGTGGCGACTTTTCCAGACTTGGAACTGCTAGGGTGACGAGCCTCATGGGAGACCGTTACATCATTGTCTTTTTTACAGGATTCTTCAGTACAGATGTGAGCAGCCTTACATGTTCTCTGATTTACTCAGTATTAACACCAACTTGATATCATTACCGTTATCTCTAATAAAGATCAAGAGTCTCCCAATAGTTAACATCCAGATATAAAAGTGTGGAAGAATGCAAGGCGTTCTTTTGTTGTCCGCCGAGGAAGTCAAAGACATGACAAGGGATAACTTTCCCCAACTCCAGCCTCGTCTTTTTATGAGCTGCCCTGACAAGTTTCCATCGGGTTTGTGGTGAATGTCAGTCAGTAATCTTTTAGAAGCACCAACCTTTACAGAACTAGTGAAGCATCCATATTGGCCTTCAGTTGGTTACTACCTCATGCAATCCTGGTTTATGGCTCCAAGGGACACACAGTCCTTGGAGGAGCTTGAGGGACACTGGATATCGGTAAAGTCTCAATAGCTATCCATTGTGCTCCCCCCCCCCATCCCTCTCTCTCTCTCTCTCTCTCTCACACACAATTTTAAAGAGTTTGAGGTAATGATCTCACTTCTTTTCATACCCAACATTTCTACGACACATAATAAAACATATTCTGTGTTACACTAAACAACTATAAAAGGTTCAAGATTAACTCGTCCAATACCTGACACTGCCACATCCACACCTGGTAATGCTCACCTGGGACTCTTAATGCACCCATTCTGACCGAGTAAATTACTACCTGTGTGAAAAGTTAGTCTGACAACCTTTGTTAACTGAGAGAAGGGAAGTTATTGATACAGTTTAAACCTTCCCATTATTACTGTACCATTAATTATATGTTTTTGTCGGGATTATACCTTAGAGGGTTCAGCTTAAAGAAGAGGACTCACACTCATAGACTCACACTCAGATTCACACTCAACACACTCACGCTCACTCAGACTCACACTCACAGTATATAAGTAAAGGTAAAACAGACACTTGGCTACATTCTCCTTCCCATATCATACACAAACACACACTCAGACACAAACACACACTCAGACACAAACACACACTCAGACACAAACACACACTCAGACACACTCATCCTTGGAGTAATTCATCACCGAATCAACTAGAGGTAAGTCCAACAGGTAAGTGATCTGGTTAGTGTGTTGTTGGAGGTACTGTGTAATGTATTGTGGAGGTGGTAGTGGTTGCTGTGGTGGTGGTGGTGGTGGTAGTAATGGTGGTAGTGGCCATAATGTGGTGTGTGTGTGATGATGGTAGTTGTGGTGGTAGTGGTGATAGTAATAGTAGTGGTGGTGGTGGCGGTGGTTTCTGTGATGGTGGTAGTGGTGGTAGTGGTGGTAGTAGTGGTGGTAGTGGTGGTAGTAGTGGTGGTAGTGGCCGTGATGGTGTGCCACTAGCTGTAATAGCCACACTCTTTATCCTTAAATAACACCTCATCGATTTATTGAACGGTACTGTATGTAATGTTATTGCTGGCACTGGTTGTACTGATGGTAGTGATGATGGTGGTAGTCGTGGTGGTCTTGGTAGTTGTAGTGGCAGTAGTGGTGGTGGTGGTGGTGGTGGTGGTGGTAATAGTGTTAGTGGTGGTAGTAATATTGGTGGTAGTTTTAATCTCTGTGTTGGTAGTGTTGGTGATGATGGTGGTGGTAGTGATTGTGACTGTGGTGGTAATTACTAAAACAATCATTCTTAAAACCACACTGATATAACCACAAACATTATTTACTACATACAATTCAAAACAAAACCCATCGAAAATAATAACCAATAGAGTTTTACTTCACCCAGACCTCCACACAACTTACACCCACACATTCAACAGCTGTGTCAAGAAGCTTCGGATCAGGAAAGAGAAAAATGAAATACCAAAGACGACGAATAATTCAACACCACTTAATGTATTTCACTGTTAGGATCAAGATAATGCTATAACACCTGAATCCTTAATGAATTTAGAAACAGGTGATAATTTAACCCTCTTTTGATAAATTAAAGTAGCTGTGAAAACAATACTAGAAAGAGGAGAAGATGTGGGGCGGGGCGGGGTGGGGCGGGGTGGGGCGGGGTGGAGCGGGGTGGGGGATGGGGTGGGGCGGGGCGGGATGGGGTGGGCGGTAATGGTGAGTGGAATCAAATATTCAGGCGATATCCGCAGATAAAAGGATTCTCTCTCACTCTCTGATTTCAGAACACGTCAAACCTTTTCACTGCCACAATCCCCAGAGAGGCACACGACGCGGCGGCATTGTCGGTTTGGCTGAATGTTGGATATTCCTCTGTTCAAATGGTGGGATATTCCTGTGTTCAAATGGTGAGACATTCCTGTGTTCAAATGATGGGATATTCCTGTGTTCAAATGGTGGGATATTCCTGTGTTCAAATGGTGGGATATTCCTGTGTTCAAATGGTGGAATATTCCTGTGTTCAAATGATGGAATATTCCTGTGTTCAAATGATGGAATATTCCTGTGTTCAAATGGTGGGATATTCCTGTGTTCAAATGGTGAGATATTCCTGTGTTCAAATGGTGAGATATTCCTGTGTTCAAATGATGGGATATTCCTGTGTTCAAATGGTGGGTTAGGTTAGGCTAAGTTGGGCTGAGTTAGCTTAATATGAGTTGGTTTTGGTTATGTAAGAATCATTTTAACATCACCATTAATACAAATCTTACAGCTCTTACCATTAATAATCTCCAATAAAGAAAGACTCATGGAAGATTCTGTTAGTGAAGAAGATTCGGGGGGGGGGGGGTATTTACCGTGAGCAAATACTGTATGGCTGTTTGGCTGTTTCAGGGGAGAGTCTCAAGTGGCTGCCATCTCCGAGTCTGCCACCTGGATCACTCGGTAAATATTGGCACAACTATTGGAGAGATTCTGACCTTGGCGGGTTGTGCTGGAATGGCCTTCACTGTCCTGCTACAGGTTGTGGTGGTAGTGGTGATGTTGTGGTGATGATGGTAGTGTTGAATGTAGTGGTGGTGATGGCAATGGGTGGTGATGTTAATGGTGAAGTGAATGAGTGGTGTAAGAATGAGTGGTGTAAGGGTGAGTGGTGTAAGAGTGAGTGGTGTAAAAGTAAGTGGTGTTAGCGTGAGTGGTTCAAGCGTGAGTGGTGTGGTCAGGTCAGGTTTGTGTGATGATGGCTGTTACTTCACATTACTGAGACAATACCTGACAAACAAACACACACTAGCAGATATTAGTAATGCTGTAACAAAGAAACTAAGGAACTACACCTAACAAACACACAAAACAAAAACACTAAGGAATTATACGTAACAAAAACAACAGAAAATAGTCAATATTGATGAAACAACAACAATAAACAAACATGATTCAAAATAACTACGTTCTTCTATAGACAAAGGAGAAAATAAGGAGCGTGTGTGTGACTGAGAGGAGTGAACGGCACAAGGATAAGTTTTCCTATGAATACAACAGCAGATGTGAACCTAAACCAAGTGTCATGAATCATTCCTAACACACACACACACACACACACACACACACACACACACACACACACATAAATAAACTCCTGACAACATGTACACGAGCTTCGTGAGACGTAAGAATATTTATAACTCCGTATACACTTACACAGAGGGTAGAACCTTTTGGTAGTCATGTGTGCGTGTGGTGTAGACACATGTGTACGGTGGTGGTGGTAGATGTGTGTGTATAGGTGTGGGAGACATATGTGAACATGTGTGGGAGACATATGTGTACAGCTATGGTAGACACATGTACACAGGTGTGGGGTTACATCAGTCACAGGTGGTGTTGTAGGTAGTAATCTGTAGACATAAAAGTTTCACCACTAACACTGTTATTATGGTGCACTGCCTCACTGTATGTATGTCTGTCCGTGTGTGTGCATGTGTGTGCTCACGCGGCAGAAGGAATGAGACTCCGGGTACATATGTAACTCCAACATAACAACAACCGACAAACTTTCAATAAATCACATGACCCTAGGCGAGGAGGAATCCCCCAGCAGGCAGCGACAGGGGCCAGGCAAGTGGTGAGGTGGTGAGGAGGAACCCCCCAGCAGGCAGCGACAGGGGCCAGGCAAGTGGTGAGGAGGAACCCCCCAGCAGGCAGCGACAGGAGCCAGGCAAGTGGTGAGGAGGAACCCCCGAACAGGCAGCGACAGGGGCCAGGCAAGTGGTGGAGAGGTGGTGGAGGAGGAACCCCCAGCAGGCAGCGCGCGACAGGGGCCAGGCAAGTGGTGAGGTGTGAGGAGGAACCCCAACAGGCAAAGCGACAGGGGCCAGGCAAGTGGTGAGGTGGTGAGGAGGAACCCCCAGCAGGCAGCAGCGACAGGGGCCAGGCAAGTGGTGAGAACCCCCAGCAGGCAAGGGGCCAGGGCAAGTGGTGGGGAGGTGGCGAGGAGTGAACCCCCAGCAGGCAGCGACAGGGCCAGGCAAGTGGTGAGGTGGTGTGAGAACCCCAGCAGGCAGCGACAGGGGCCAGGCAAGTGGTGAGGAGGAACCCCAACAGGCAGCAAGACACAGGGCCAGGGGCAAGTGGTGAGGAGGAACCCCCAGCAGGCAGCGACAGGGGGCCAGGCAAGGGTGAGGAGGAACCCCCAGCAGGCAGCGCGACAGGGGCCAGGCAGGAGAGGAACCCCAGCAGGCAGCGACAGGGGCCAGGCAGTGGTGAGGGAGGAACCCCCAGCAGGCAGCGACAGGGGCCAGGCAAGCAGGAGGTGGTGAGAGGAACCCCCCAACAGGCAGCGCGACAGGGCCAGGCAAGTGGTGAGGGAGGAACCCCAGCAGGCAGCGACAGGGGCCAGGTGGTAGGAGGTGGTGAGGAGAACCCCAACAGGCAGCGACAGGGGCCAGTGTGGTGAGGTGGTGAGGAGGAACCCCCCAGCAGTGCAGCAAAGCGACAGGGCCAGGCAAGTGGTGGTGAGGTGGTGAGGAGGAACCCCTGGGCAGCGACAGGGGCCAGGCAAGGGTGAGGTGGTGAGGAGGAACCCCCAGCGACAGGGGCCAGGGGCAGTGAGGGGTGAGAGGAACCTCCAACAGCAGCGACAGGGGCCAGGCAGGGAGGTGGAACCCCGGGAGGCAGCGTAGGGGCCAGGCAAGGGTGAGGTGGTGAGGAGGAACCCCCAGGGCAGCGACAGGGGCCAGGCAAGTGGTGAGGTGGTGAGGAGGAACCCCCCAGCAGGCAGCGACAGGGGCCAGGCAAGTGGTGAGGAGGAACCCCCCAGCAGGCAGCGACAGGAGCCAGGCAAGTGGTGAGGAGGAACCCCCGAACAGGCAGCGAGACGCCCTAGTTAAACATCGCTTCACGCTCTTCTGGGAAAAAATGAAAATGCCAAGTATAACCAAAGTTGACACAAGAATATGTAAAGTTCAGCGACTCTATTGCACCGAGTGAGTGAGTGAGCCATTGAAGAGTTAGAGAGTTGTTCAAGGACTCGTTGTAATATGATAGTGCCCCCTCGCAGACAACTCGCCCCCCCCTCCCATTCCCCCTGAGACAGCCACCGACAGAAAACGGGCCGCGTATTGACATCGTTCCATCGTTTCATCGTCCCAGCGCGTGTCCAGCTCTCGTTTGGTGCTATAATTCACTCGCCTTAATAATCTCCTTCCGTCCTATAATTCAACTAAGGGAAAATATTACCCCACATTACAGTTTAATGTTAGGCTTTTAAGACATTTACAAGTGTTCCGTGGAGTCAAGTCGCTACTCCCCAGGCTGCTACTGTTGTTACTGTTGGCGTTATTACTGTTGGTGCTGTTACTGTTGGTGTTGTTACTGTTAGTGCTGTTACTGGAACTATGAGAGAGAAGATATCAGACAAATAGAGAGTTACAGAGAGGAGAGAACAAGCCGTTACAGAATACAAATAGAGAGTTACAGAGAGGAGAATAAAGCCAAAATACGAAGAGATAGAGAAAAGTACAGAAAAATGATAATTCAAATGAGAGAGAGAGAGAGAGAGAGAGAGAGAGATAATAAAAAACGTTAATAATTATCCATAACTCGACACCAAGAACTTAAAAAAAAACAATAATATCTAAATTTTTCCACCGATCAACACAGTTTGGTGTTTACAGAAACTTCCATAAATTCATCGTCTTGAACATTCTTAACATGAAAGGTGAAAACATTTTAGCAGATAAGTTTTACAAAGTTGAATGACCATCAGAGTCGAGATGTGACTGTCAAAATGCTTATTCACTGAAATATAAATGCTGGCAAAATGTGTAAAAGTTTCCTGTGTAAGTGTACGAGAGAGGGAAGAAGGAAGAGGGAAATGTGATAAAGCAGAGATAGAGAGCAGTAGTGAAGATACATGGGATAGTGTGAGGCAGGAGAATGGTTTTCCTTTACACACACACACACACACACACACACACACACACACACACACACACACACACACTACCAGGGGATGCAATATGACCTCAACACACACACGAAGATCTTAACAGGGAGAGACGCGAATCACTTAACAATTTAACATCCTCCCTTGACTCGTCTTAAACAGGTTATGTGATGCGTTACAGATCTCGATTCTAATTGGCATATATTAACATAAACCCGCAAACACGTGGAGTAAACTTAGAAACTTAACCTTGAATAAAAGGGAAAAAAACACCACGTGATTGTTTTGCTTAGCCACTTGGATCTGTTATCAGTCTTATCAGTACAAGACATCCCTGGTATCTGTTTTACTCCTGATGACTTGATATACAGTTTTAATTGTTGTTCAGGCTTCTTCACAATCTACTCTCACATAATGACCAATTTAGTGAATTTCTCTCCATTGTCTCTCTACTCCATCGTACTATTAAGACCTCACAGGTACACTTAACACCTTCACTAATTCGGTACAGCTTTTATACAGGTCTACAAGCCATAACACCTGAGCTCTCTCTAATACCCGACGAAGCTCACCTGGTGCAGCACATGTTACACCATCTGTTAACAGCATCAATACCTCCAATACTCATTATTTTACCTATTTAAATTCTTCTTCTTTTTCCTCTCTCTCTCTCTCTCTCTCTCTCTCTCTCTCCTCTCTCTCTCTCTCTCTCTCTCTTAACTCTCCTCCCATTTTTTACATATAAACCGATCAACATGTTAACCCTCCCACGCGCTCTTTACCTCGCCACAATCTCTTCTCATTCCCGCACACCCATTCTGCCAGCCTCAAAGCCTCTGTAATCTCGTCAGACCTTCTTCAATCCCCTTGAGCTCTTTTATAAGTCTATCAAAGCGCCTTCAAACTGGCTTGAATCATTTCCAACTCTGTTCAGTCTAGCTCAGCAGCCTCCACCACCCTCACCCACTCCAACATTTTTTTATCAGGTTTATTCAGTCATACATCTCTTGATAACATGAAGCTGTACCTTGAGGTGTAAATATACTCTTGTGCTGCCAACTCAACCCGTAAGTAACACTAGTGAACTGTATCACATCTAAGGAGGAAATTTGTACTCCTTCGAAATGAATCTACCAAAAACAACAATAATAATAACAATAATAACAACAATATCAACACCAACAATAATAATAAAAGCAGAAGAAGAATCAGGCGCCTCCCCCCCCCC
>NW_024738608.1:4105766-4167053 GCF_018991925.1 Homarus americanus
TCAGTAGTACAGGATACAGGACGTGGTAGGCTGTTACGGTGGTGTGAACAGTAGTACAGGATACAGGACGTGGTGAGCTATTACGGTGGTGTGATCAGTGGTACAGGATACAGGGCGTGGTAGGCTGTTACGGTGGTGTGATCAGTGAGTACAGGATACAGGACGTGGTAAGCTGTTACAGTGGTGTGATCAGTAGTACAGGATACAGGACGTGGTGAGGCTGTTACAGTGGTGTGATCAGTAGTACAGGATACAGGACGTGGTAGGCTGTTACAGTGGTGTGATCAGTAGTACAGGATACAGGACGTGGTAGGCTGTTACAGTGGTGTGATCAGTAGTACAGGATACAGGACGTGGTAGGCTGTTACAGTGGTGTGATCAGTAGTACAGGATACAGGACGTGGTAGGCTGTTACAGTGGTGTGAACAGTAGTACAGGATACAGGACGTGGTAGGCTGTTACAGTGGTGTGATCAGTAGTACAGGATACAGGACGTGGTAGGCTGTTACAGTGGTGTGATCAGTAGTACAGGATACAGTGGTCACAGGTATAATATTTATCTACTTATACGACTTTACCTCAAATGTCCTCCTTCCTTATAATTCTCTTCCCTTATATTCAACCCTTTTCATTTCTCACTCTTCCCTTATACTCCTTGCCCCTTTTATCTCTCACTCCCCTTATACTCAGCCACTCTCTTCCCTGACACCTTAAAGTCGGGACCTGAGCAGCTCTCGATGGCAGCTTGTGTTAGGCACGGGGGATCGATGTGCAGTTAATATTTGATAGTTGTGTTGGCCGATCGGTCCGTAAAAAACAGAGTTAGTTGCACGGCCTGACCACTTATTTCTGTGGGTTTGGACCACGGCTGGTGGACCCTGAGCGGTGGACCATGGACTAATAGGGTTGTCATGTGTGGGAGGCGAATTTTTTTTTTGAGTTTGAAAAATCGGCCCATGGTATTAATGATGTAGTTCTATGTGCAGAATCATGTGATATCTTCAGATTTGAAAAGTTTTCATTTTTTGCTAGGTAAATTTTAACTTGAAATCTTATGAAAATTCAGTATTCCCACCCTTTTACCAACACCACTAAATAGCTTATTTAAAGTAAAGTAAATGTATCAGGTTAATTTATTAGGATGAAAATGATCCAGAATAGTGAAACGAATGATCTTGACACATTTATTAAATTTAATATTCCTTTAGAAAACAAAATCATCAAATACAAAAACCGGTTTTACTACTACGACAATGTCTGGACCATGGATAGTGATATTAATCAGGTTAACATAGATTCAGAAAAAAAAGTTTGGTTAGGTTAGGTCAGGTTAGATTTGGACGAGCTACGTAAGGATCAAGTTAGAATGTGGTAGTTTTAGGATGGCTAGATTACGTTTGGATAGGCCAGGTCATATCCATTATGACGAATGTGTAATTATCATGTAAACAGACCGGTTATATAGCTTGACTTTATCTCACACACACACACACACACACACACACACACACACACACGCACACTTATACAGATAAATTTTTTATATAATTTTTCATACTTTTTACAACATGGATAAAACGCGTCATAATTCATATAACTAACTCCCAACATTCACTCATCTACTAAGGTCAAATGAACACTTCCTACACATTTAGATCCACCAAAGGTTATCACCGAGTCTAGGCAGTTCCCAATAAATTCACCCACACAAGCAATATTTTTACCTTATCTTACTCTGCCATCAAGGAGACACAGAGCTTATCAGTGCTTATCCGTCCCTCGAGACCCACCAAAGGAATCAAGTCCTATCAATTCTCTTATAAAAATCTTCAAGGCGTCAGTAGTCAGAATTTTTATCTTATCACTCAGACAAGTTGTCACACTGATACAACCTGAGCTGAGCATCTAACACCTTGGATACCACTGTCAGATTTATTTGATTTTTTATTATTTTAAGATTTTTTTTTATAAGTTTTAATCCATCTGGTGTTATTTTGTCCCGGGTGAAGAGTATTGAGGCCTCCCAGCGACGAGTTCCTGTATCTATATAATAAACCTCTATAATATTCTCTATACTGTACTGTACAAGGGTCCCAACTCCCTCCTACACACACACACACACACACACATGGCCTCAGACAGCTGTGGTATGGTGACAATGGTCTTAACTATGCCAAGGCGTGCAACAGTAACAACATCAACAACAATAAAGACTGGTCTGATAACCTCGGTATTCCTGCATAGTTGTGGACTCTTAAGTGAGTTCCTCCACAAGACAACAAACATTAGGCATTCTCAGGTGTGTTGGTGGACAGAAACAGTGGTAACCTCTCTCTCTCTCTGATGGTGAGTTATGCCTCACTTCTCTAATAAGTCTCTACCTGTGTTTTGGTAGTTAACGTAAATAGACTCAACGGTGGTGGGGGGAAAAATGAAGAAAAAGTTGATTACGGTGAGGCATGCACGAGAACCTGCTAAACACACACACACACACACACACACACACACACACACACACACACACAGGCGCTTGGTAGTCTCTCGTTATATACATCAAAGTTTCTCAGCTTTTTAGATCCTACATCACGATCTTAAGTCTACAATTTTTTTTATTACTTTTTAGAGGTATAATTCCTTTTTCCGGAGGGGGGGGCGGCGACGGAGAGAGTGTTTGAAAGATAAATGGTGATTATCATGACTATATGACCAAGGTACCGTGGCTGTCAGATGGGAGGATTACACGATGGTACAAAAACAGCACATCTTGACGCTCCGCTGACAGTATGAGGCTCAGCAGTCACGTTATAAACTCAATATATGCGAAAAATTACGGAAGGGGTCGCGTTATAAGGAAGGGGTCGCGTTACAAGGAAGGGTCGCGTTACAAGGAAGGGGTCGCGTTACAGGAAGGGGTCGCGTTACAAGGAAGGGGTAGCGTTACAAGGAAGGGGTCGCGTTACAAGGAAGGCGTTACAAGGAAGGGTGGCGTTACAAGGAAGGGGTCGCGTTACAAGGACAGGAAGGTCGCGTTACAAGGAAGGGGTCGCGTTACAAGGAGGGGGGGGGGCGCATCTAATGGACCCTCGACATAACGTACTTTCCTCTCCATATTGTCCATTAAATAGAGGTTTCACTGTATGTGGTGACTTAATCCAACACAACCACCATAAAATAAACAATATTTATTTAACCATTGTATATACTCTTCACTATTTTCACATATACTGTATAACAAACAACAAATTTATTATAGGTTTCTGAACACATCTGACACCGGTGACTGCTACTCTTAACATCACTATAATTTACAATGAATGAAAAATATATGAATAATAAAATATAAAAATACCGAAATAGATAACAGTACAGAAAATGAACAAAATAATCAAGAAATATTTATCAGGTTTACACGTACAGTTTGTCCAGGTGTTGTAAACTTTGCTAAACTCACAACGTAAACACAAATATTTTTCCCGAAATATTCACCCATAATTTTTCCCGTTGAATTCATATGTATAATAAATTGAGATGAAATGTTTAAATGAGGAAATGTTTAGGTAATGTTGTATAGTGTATTACGGCCTCTGAACCGCTGGAGTCTGTTCCTTAACTCACTTTGAGGTTAATAAACATAGTTAAAACTCCTCTTCCTTTGAGCTAGACATCTACAGCTACAATAAACAAAGGCGATGTGTACAGTATATAAACATGCTCTCTAAATGACCCGTGAAATGAGACTCCCGGAAGACCTTTGTTGACATACTTACATTACCTCTTGAGAGTGAGACAAGAACACTAGAAAGCTCCTTGGGTCTACCTCACTAGTACTCCCTCACACACACTTATGGTCCTCACTACTATAACTCACTCCTCTTGTTACTAATACAACCCCTACACAACAGTACTAGATCAGTGTGAGTTAACAGGAACAACTTATAACACAATGGTTGTGTCTTAACCAACTTGTAAATCTATACAATATTTTTTCCCGATTAAGGTGACGTCGCTATGACACATTTGGATCAACAGGTGTATGTATGTATGTGTGTATGTATGTATGTATGTATGTATGTATGTATGTATGTATGTATGTATGTATGTATGTATGTATGCATGTATGTATGTATGTATGCATGTATGTATTTCTGAAGTCCAAGATAAAGAAATTGGGTAAAGTTTTCCCGCCAATATCAAAGAAGGTCCGAGTCTGAACCACCACAATTAGTGTGCGTGTGTGTGTGTGTGTGTGTGTGTGTGTGTGTGTGTGTGTGTGTGTGTGTGTGTGTGTGTGTGTGTGTGTGTGTGTGTGTGTGTGTGTGTGTGTGTGTGTGTGTGTGTGTCGCTGTACTGTGTGGGCCACTGTCTTCCACATAGTCATTTTTAGTACATTTTGGATGATAGTTTTTAGTTAAGAGTATTTGTACTGAGGAGAGCCAGACGGTATCTTAAGGCGGAGTGTGACAGATATCACACACGGAGACACTGATGTAGTGTGAGGCTTTATGGCTCCTTAAATCTTCCCTGACACATTTACTTATTCACCGACTCTGAAACTTTGAGCGTCGAGGTGACATAAAACTGTTTTAGTGCGTCTAAAACCCGCCAGAGATCAAGATACATTTTTCACTACCGTTTCTCGCTCTTAACATAAATAACGAGACGAGTTGAGATTTTTAATTTTAAGTTTGACAATGTTATTCCATATTAATTGTTACTCGTTCTTTAAATACTCCAGTGTTTATTAAAGGTGTAACACAATGATTTACACCTTCAGTAGTGGGAGGTGTAGAGGTAATGATTGGTCTAAACTTGGCTCTACAAGTTCTCCCTCCTACCTGTTGTTTTCGTCTACACCTTGAAGGTTTTGTCCTAGGCAAGTGAGATCACTTTACAGGTGGATTTAACATCAGCTGCGTCATCATCACTATAATGTTAACGATAAATCAAGTTTTACGATGTAATCTTCACTATGACTACGTAATGGCCGGTGCGTCAGCTGTTACTGTACTGTCTGTGTGATAACTTCTTACCGCCTCACAGGTACTGAACACCGGTGATTACAGAGAGAATTATGGGTAAGGTTAAATCATCATGTGAACATTATCAATTTACCGAGTTTCCGTTTGATAATAAATTAGCAAATACAATAACACAGTATCCCAACTAAGTGCCCCCCCCCCCTAGCCGGCAGGGAAGGGGTGCGGTAATGCCCACTTTCCGCTGTTCGTCTGTCTGTCCATCCGTCTATTCGTTAAGCGTCTGTCCGTCAGGGAGTTAAGAGCGTTATCACGAAAAAAAAAATGTAACAAGAATTCCGACGACTTCCATAATCTGTATTTCTTAACAACACTTTATGTAGTTATGGCCACTTGACCTTGTGTTACATTTGTGATAAATACAGACCAGTACAGGTTGCTTTACCGTCACTCACTCACCGGATACTCAAGAAAAGCTGAAAATGTTTTATAATAACAGATTATTTTAAGAGCAGAGTAAAATGGTTTTATTGTGTCAGAAAAGGATCTAACTTATTCAGTTGACGATGTTACTTCTTGTCCACCCCGTCCTCCTCCTGACCCACACAGCCAGCACCCGGAGTAACATGTTGCTGTAAACAAATATTAATATATCTAATATTTGTTGCCCGCCGTCCAGAGTTTGATCAAGGAATCTTTTACTTCACAATAAATAGCCTTTTTTTTTACAATTTAGTCAACATGAGTGCGACAGCCACCTGTATGTATTAGTCTACCTCTGTAGGTGTGTTTTTTGTACACATGTAAAGAATTAACACGCGTGCACATGGTATGTGTGCGTGGTTACGTAAAATCAGGAGTGTGCCTATATACGTGTAAACCTCCGTGTACGTGTATGTGTGTGTGAGTACAACCACAATCAATGATCGCATGTGTACATATACCTGCGAGTAAGAGTGTGAATACACATAAATATACAATACACATTGGCTTCTATATACTGTACCGGGGATGTATTTGAGCGCGTGTATTTTTCGCGTGTAGTGTTTCCGATGATTTAGATCAAGCAGGAGTAGTGGCTACAGCGATACTGTTCCCGTGACGCCGCTCCGGTAGTCTTCCCGTATATCACTTTAAAAGGGTCATTATAGCGCGGTATATCATACACAAGGTATAGTTTGTGTCCCAACATATCACTCGGGCCCCAGGGGGCAGGGGGTGGAGAGGGTATAAAGGGGGGTACTGACTAATATTAACATACAGCTGGCATCTGGTGCCAGTGGGTGCCGCCCCTCCACCACCTCAGTGCCACTGGTTTTATGGATCCACTTTATTGGAAATGCGTCATAAGTTTGGATAATATGGGAGCTGCTACGGTCTTTAGGGGACGAGACTCCCGGGAAGTGTAAGGCTCGGGGAGAAGGGCTAATTTGAGGGACTTGGGGGGGGTGGGGGTGAGTGTTGAGGGGGCGATGAGGGGGAAGGTGCCATGTTTGAGCTATGACACGACAGTCTGGTCATTATAGGCGGCACTTAGCTTCAACACCCTCGTCAGCTGAGCCGGTTTATTTATATTTCTGGCTCCGGCCGCCGCTCCGCCACTTCATTATGGCTGGATATTGGTAATTTGAGCGGCCCTTTGCTGCCTTTTTTCCGAGTGCAGTTGATTGGTAATTATAGAACAGCTTATTTTAAACTGTCTTTTTATCGACTTACACGAACGCCTCTGTGACGTCACTTTGTCATCGTCAACAGCTAATGACATGCCGACATTTTATTGGCCAGTTTAAGTACTTAATTTGTCACCAGAAAACTGAAGGAGAAAAACTAACATCGACATTCAGAAAGTAAGTGACGCCTAGCTGTATGAGGAAGACTGAAATAAGAGTTAAATTTAGAACATAGAAAAAGTTGTTGGATAATTGGTTAACAGCGTCAAGAATTTCCTTTTCACATTAACTCCAGACATCACATTAATTTTCTATCAGTCTATCAGTCTGTGTGACGTTTTCATTTCATTCGGCTGACGAACAGCCAGCAGAAAGTTTATGACATAAGCTCAGTTGGAAGCTGACGCGCCATCTGTTTCCAAATGGAGTGTCATTAGATTTAAAGAGAATCAGCGGTGTTGTGTCGCTGGCGCCCTCGGTACACTGGATCACGACGCGAGACACACGGACCACAGACTCTCGCACTACATAACATTCTCCTCCATGAAAAATCCTTCTACTGAGTTTAAAAAAAAAAAAAACTAAGGATATAAACGTGAAATCGAGGTGTGGGAGTAAGACCATAAACCAGAGGAACACAGAGGGACCCAGACACCCAAACCGAACGCCTACGGTGGCCATATTTCTCTCACCAGCCTCTCGAACACAAGGAAGGTGCTAACGCAGAAAATGTATTTCTATACGTCAGTTTCCCCCTTGAGCCGAAGATGGAGGAGTATAGACGCCCGCCAGAGTCTCCCCTCACCCCTCACCTCCCCTCTCTCCCCCTCCCTCTCCTCGGCTCGTGTCATAGACAACTTGATGTGACGACAACTGGTCTGGATTCTACGGGGATATGGTTTTACGAGAATTGGCGCGAAAATGGCCGGAAAGAAATGGCCGATCGTCTATAAATCAGGAAAAATACCATCTTGTCTTACATTGAATTTTCCGTTTGTTGCTGCTGGAACTTTTTTGTCACTGCGGTTATTAAACTGCCTCGTGGTCTTTTAGTGTTGACTTTGAAAGAGAGAAAAAAGGTCCATTAACTTCAGAAGAAAAATATATTAAGTGATTTCAAAACATTACTAATAAAATACATATCCCTTTACCTTATTTAGTGAGTATCTTTCAACGTGTCTTTACCTGATATTATTGTATAAACTTTCACGGGATAAACTTATATTATACAATTATCATCCTCACAATATTGAACAAAATGAAGAAAAAAGAGAGATAATACATTAAGTGTCCTGGGGCCCACCTATACATCGTGTCCCAGGGCCCCTGTAAACACCATGTCCTGGGGCCCCTGTAAACACCATGTCCTGGGGCCCCCCTTACAACTCTCTTCACACTAGGAGAAACTTCCACCCCCTCTCCGCCTTGGGTCTTATCAGCGACTCTCTGATTGAAAATAACAACATCAGACTGTTTATCTCAAGCCTGATCGGAGGTGTAAGAAATGGGGCCAGGCATTTAAGAGCTTTCCGACTAGATCCTTGGTAAATCCTTGGGTAGAGGGGGAGGAGGGTGATGTATGGCAGTGTATGGTAGATCAGGATGGAAATTTATGGTGCTATGGTGGGTCAAGGTAGGGTATGTGATGGTATGGTGAATCGAGATGGGGGTGTATGGTGGTACGGTGGTTCATGAAAGGATTTACGGTGCTATGGTACGTAGAACAGACTTATCCTGTCAGTCACCTTAAACACTGTAAGAATCGTTTGGTTAGGTTAGGTATTGTAAGAACGTTTTGTGTTTAGAGTCGCAAGTTTTCCTCAAATCAAGTTCTGAAAAGTTGTAAAATTTCCTTCAAATCTGCCATTTCTTATTTCAACCTTCAAGTTTGTTTTAGATTCTAGATTTAACCTAACATTTGGTGCCAATTCCTACTGCTAACTGGTGTCAATGTGTCGGGGTCATATCTAACCTGTTCATGTTACCTCTTGCGTGTGTCTGTGCTGTAGGAGAACATCAAAGCTTGTACCTGGTGAGTGATTATAAAGACTCAGGTGTGTGTGTCAGATGTGTGGGTCAGGTGTGGGTGTGGTGTGTGGGTCAGGTGTGGATAAGGTGTGTGAGAGGTGTGGCGTGGGCTTAAGGAAATATTTTATGTGTACGTTTTGTGTATTGTTTCAGCCAGAGGTATATAATATTCTCCTGTTATTCGCTGGTATTAACATGAAAATGAACGTGTTTGGTGGCCACTTGGCTAACACGCTGCCCATTTTTCTTTTTCTTCTCTCCACCTTTGACTCCCCTGCCTCCTAATATAAACACACACACACACACACACACACACACACACACACACACACACACACACTTCACCCGCTGCCATTCACTCTCTGCCGTAACAGCTTTGTTTTGCTAAGGTGTTCCCCCTTCACAACAAGGACCCGGACATCTATCGACTTAATCCCTGTCGCTTCACCTAACCTAACCTAACCTAACCTAACCTAACCCACGAGCAACACACGTTTACCCCCCCCCCCTCCACACAGACCGCTCTACAGTCACTCAAAAAAACTATCTATACTTGTGAGGTGATCGATGAATTCCAGGATGAACACTGTGACTCCTGTTGTCTCGGTAGGGTTGTCAAAATGCTTCGTCCGTTGTGTCATATTTTATCAACACAATTTTGTATAGATATTTTTTGAGTGACTTAATACACCAACCTTACCCTTCTCCACGTTCCTTTCTCTTCCAGTGTATCCTTCCTATCCTTCTATCTCAATTTTGTTCTAGTCTCCTTCCTACCATCCATCTCTCCATCAATCTTTCCTTCTCTATTCTCTCATTCACTACCAAATTACCTTACCTAATCTTCTCTTTGTTAGACACTTGTTTCATCTCTTCTTCCTCCTATTCACCTCATTCTCCCTCCCTCCCCAATTACGTCATTTATGTCATTTCTTAACTTGTTTCTTCCTCTTCCTGTCTGAGTACCTCCTTCACACCCATAAAATAATGTTGACTCAGCGAATCTTCCGTACTTCCTCTCCTCCTCCTTCTCCACCTCTTCCTCTTCCGCCTTTTTCTCCCCTCTTTATCCTCTTCCTCTCTTTATCCTTCTCTTCCTCTCACACAGTTCTATCTTCTTTTTCCTATTTATCATTCCTTTATCTCCCCATTCGCTAATATATCAATCCCTAATTATCTTATATCTCTCACTTCCTTCATTTTAACTTCAATTATTATCGTTTCTTTTGTTACATTCTTTATTAACTTTGTCTTACTACATATTCATTAAATTAATTAACTAATAGATCTAATTGTTTTTCTATATCTTATTAAATCAGACTAATTTACATAGAACAAATGACTCTCTCTCTCTCTCTCTCTCTCTCTCTCTCTCTCTCTCTCTCTTTCATTTGTTACATTTTAGTCATTTTTCAAAATATTTCCCCCATCTACTTTTCACTTCCTCGTTAGCTACAAATTATTTCCCGTCGTTCTTAAATGCCTCTTCCATTTGTTCTCTTCTTTTCCTCGTCCCATTTATTTCCCTGCACAACACTTTATTGCTTCCTCCTCCCAGCAACCTAACCTAACCTCTCTCAATCTTTTTATCTTTTGAATTTTCACTATATTAATTTTTATCTTTTATTTTTTGTTTGTATTTCTTTCTTTCTTTCATCATTCTTTACTGGCAATTGGATTCTATGTTTTTCTCTACTTATTGTTAGTATTGTTAACTTTTTTATCCCTTCCCTCCTTCTTATTCTTACTTCCTTCCTATTCTTCTTTCCTATTCTCTTGTATCCACAGACATCAGATGTACTGTCTAGCACTACTCTCTCTCTCTCTCTCTCTCTCTCTCTCTCTCTCTCCTCATAATCAAGGTATTGCAGTAGAAAATATCGAATTATCTTTTTAAATCTACAAAACAGATTTCTACATTGATTGGCTAAAAAAAACACATTATTTTTGGGTGTTTCAATTTGGACCAAAGTGGACTAGATCCTTTTGATATGAAAAATTGTACTATCAGGTTAAACTCTCAATCTATTCACCGCGTGTTGTGGGGTATTGGCCAGGGCAGTTGATAACTGTATCTTGTGGAATATTGAATTTGCTGATGCGTGAGGTCTACAGGTACTACAGGTACACAGGTACTACAGGTACTACAGGCACTACAGGTATACAGGTACTACTACAGGCACTACAGGTATACAGGTACTATAGGTACTACAGGTATACAGGTACTATAGGTACTACAGGTATACAGGTATACAGGTACTCCAGGTATACAGGTACTATAGGTATACAGGTACTACAGGTATACAGTACTACAGGTATTACTATATATGGGTATACAGGTACTAGGCTACAGGCACTTCAGGTATACAGGTACTACAGGTAGCAGTATAGGTACCTATGTAGGTACTACAGGCACTACAGGTATGCAGGTACTATAGGTGCTACAGGCATACTGGTATACAGTGCTATATGCTACAGGCACTACAGGTATGGTACAGGTGCTATAGGTATACGGGTACTACAGGTATACAGGTACTACAGGTACTACAGGTACTACTGGGTATACAGGTACTACTGGGTACGCAGGTATATAGGTGCCTACAGGTACTACAGGTATACAGGTACTACAGGTATACAGGTACTACAGGTATACAGGTACTATAGACGGTACCAGGTATACAGGTACTACAGGTATACAGGTACTACAGGTATACAGGTACTACAGGTATACAGGTACTACAGGTATACAGGTACTACAGGTATACAGGTACTACAGGTATACAGGTACTATAGATATACAGGTACTACAGGTATACAGGTACTACAGGTATACAGGTACTATAGATATACAGGTACTACAGGTATACAGGTACTACAGGTATACAGGTACTACAGGTATACAGGTACTCCAGGTTTGTTTTGAAATTCCGCAAATGTGTGTAACTAAACCTAATTTCTATCTATATGACGTACCTTTAATTAACCCACTTGGAAATTAGCTTAAATAACCTAAATATAACCTACTGAGACAGGTAAGTAGTTGTGTGTGTGTGTGTGTGTGTGTGTGTGTGTGTGTGTGTAATCGTCGGGAATTACCTACACCGGCACTAACCATCCCCGCTGCATTAAAAGATTACATAAATAAAATACAACCCGTATAAACTCCCCGACTAACATTATGCAGTTCTCTAGTTACGAGTTTCTCTTCTGAGTTTATTAGATTATATAATTTTCTTACAAGTTTAAGAGGTTAAGTTAATAAGACATATCTCAGTAGGTTGTTTTAAGCGTGTTTTATGTAGTCCTTCTTCACAAGTCTTATGCGGTAATTACTGTACCTGAATATGAAGTAAATAGAGAGATTATCACTTTTCCTTTTATCATTTAGGTTCACGTTACAGTAGCACTCATCACTGATAGTCATCTCTCAAATTATTTTCACTCACAATAATAAATAGTGTACCAACACATAAAGGCATCCCAGGTATGATCTTATCAACGTTCACACACAAGGCAGGAATTATTGCGCCTCACTGGGGAACTTTAACAATAAATTCCCACCCGGTTATTACACGGAATGTGAATACATTCTGTCCCCTATGGTAAAGGATAAACTACAAATGCAATTTTAGAATGGGAAGAGTTGTCTCATCTACAGGATCTGTTCAGAGTCATTATGGGATTATATCGCTTCAAGTTACGTCTATTCATTAGTACATATAAGTGTTAAAACCCCTCACTTGTTTGACAAAATATAACATATCACGACTCTGAGAAGGATTAGAGCCAATTTACATTGACAAATACGTTGTAATTTGTCCGAAAAGGGGATCAGATCCCTTTAGCGCACAAAGCCCTTATATGTTTGGTTTTATCTCCTATAATTTAAGTGGTATTAGGAGAGCATGTGTGCACATGGCCGTTATCGAGGCAGAGCAAACAGGACCTTCACTTCTCTTATTTACACAACCCGGGTCATCCCTGTACGTCATATGTGGCGGCGCAGGGCGGGATCTGCTGCTGTCCAGGGCGGCTCTCTCTCTCACCCCTCCGTCGGGATAGTTTAGTGGTAAGGGTCTTCCTGGCGTTGGCTGTGGGGGAGACAGTCAGAGATATTGAGTGTGGGGGGAGACAGTGAGAGATCTTGTTGAATGTGAGAGTGAGAGTGAGACATCTTGTTGACTGTGGGAGAGACAGAGTGAGAAATCTTGCATTATTAACTGAGAGAGAGAGAGAGAGAGAGAGAGAGAGAGAGAGAGAGAGAGAGAGAGAGAGAGAGAGAGAGAGAGAGAGAGAGAGAGAGTATCGTCTTTACTGTAAATTGAGAACGATGATAGGGGCCCCGGCAGAAGAAGAGTTCCCTTCCTATAGCTGATTATAGATGGAGAGATGGGGACAGGTTATGGGAGCTGAGGGACGCCTGCTGGTGCTGACTGGAAGCTGATGGAGTTGTAGAGAAGGAGACACTACCTATCCTGTGTGTGTGTGTGTGTGTGTGTGTGTGTGTGTGTGTGTGTGTGTGTGTGTGTGTGTGTGTGTGTGTGTGTGTGTGTGGCAGGAAAGTGATGGGTAGATGGGAAGTGAATGTGATGAGAAACCGGAGGGGAGGGATGGGAATGCTTGTGATGGGGAGGTAGGGGATGCCTTTGAAGGGGAGATGGGAGGACGGGGAGGTGAGAGGGAAGGGAGAGGGGAAGGAGGGGGGGGTAGAGAGGGGTAGAGAGAGGGGGGATTACCAAATGCCGCTCATTCATTACTACCTTGATGAGCCTTTGTGACTGGGCCGTTTGATGATTGTTTCAGTGACGAGACAGAATATTGGTTTAATTTAATACGGCGGCTTTATATTAATATCACAACTGTCATCAAATTACCGGACAGTGATCCACGTTTTGAAGGTATAGTTTTATCATCAATGTCCGTATGTGTGTGTGTGTGTGGGGGAGGGTGTGGGAGGGGGAGGGGAGGGGGAGGGGGGCTCACATGTTTACAATCGCTAGAAAAAAAAAGAGACAAAAATCGTATTTTATATCGCATTAATGATCCTCTATGTATTGTTTTAACTTACTGATAATAACAAAGGGTGATTAGAGCTGTGAATGAATACAGGTCAGTCATTATTATGGGTCGTATCATTCATTGTGTTTTATATGTGAAGTTATTTATCACGTTGATTCTGTATCATTTGGAATATTGCACACACACACACACACACACACACACACACACACACACACACACACACACACACACACACACACACACACTTTCTTCTTGACAGGTTCCCTTACACACCACCCTTCTGCTTCCCTTCTACAGGTAACGCTGAAAACAATTTGTTGGGTGACGCATCTCTCCCTCGTCTCTCTGTTAACCCCCTCATCACCCTCTGTCTCTCCCTCCTTCCCTCCTTTTTCTCCCCTCCACCCTTGTCAGTCTCCTTATTACTTCCTCCCTCCCTCCCCGTATCTGGTGAGTATCGAGCATCATAGGCCTGAAAAAAAAGAGACTTGGTGACAGGAGATCAGTTACTTGGCTGGGGGAGGAGGGAGGGTAGGCTCATGGTGTGTCCCTCGGTTGAGAACTGTGTTAAGGATACAGTAGTGGGGTCATGGTGGTGTAGTGGTGGAGGAACAGGTAGTGGGTCATGGAGGTGTAGTGGTGGAGGAACAGGTAGTGGGTCATGGAGGTGTAGTGGTGGAGGAACAGGTAGTGGGTCATGGTGGTGTAGTGGTGGAGGAAACAGGTAGTGGGGGTCAGTGGTGGTGTAGTGGTGGTGGAGGAAACAGGTAGTGGGGTCATGGTGGTGTAGTGGGTGGAGGAACAGGTAGTGGGTCATGGTGGTGTAGTGGTGGAGGAACAGGTAGTGGGTCATGGTGGTGTAGGGTGAGGAACAGGTAGTGGGTCATGGTGTAGTGGTGGAGGAACAGGTAGTGGGTCATGGTGGTGTAGGGGTGGAGGAAACAGGTAGTGGGGTCATGGTGGTGTAGTGGTGGAGGAACAGGTAGTGGGTCACAGGTGTAGTGGTGGAGGAACAGGTAGTGGGTCGTGGTGGTGTAGTGGTGGAGGAACAGGTAGTGGGGTCATGGTGGTGTAGTGGTGGAGGAACAGGCAGGGTCATGGTGGTAGTGGTGGAGGAACAGGTAGTGGGTCATGGTGGTGTAGTGGTGGAGGAACAGGTAGTGGGCCATGGTGTAGTGGTGGAGGAACAGGTAGTGGGGTCATGGTGGTGTAGTGGTGGAGGAACAGGTAGTGAGGTCATGGTGGTGTAGTGGTGGAGGAACAGGTAGTGGGGTCATGGTGGTGGAGGAAAGTCTGTAGTGAAGATATGAAGTCAAAGGTTAATTGTTTATTGTGTATTACCTGTAGCTCCTGTGTACCTGTGAGTGTCATTATCGCACCTGGTCCTCATCTTCTCACCTGTTGTCATCTTTCTGTCTCACCCTCACACCCTTCCTTCCCCCCTCTTCCATCTCTCATTATCCCTCTCTTCCACACTCACACCCTTCCTTCCCCCCTCTCTTCCATCTCTCATTATCCCTCCCTTCCACACTCACACTCTTCCTTCTTCTTCCCTCTCCCATCATCGCTCTTCCTCACCCTCCCTCTCCCTTCTACAGTTCCTCCCTACTCTCCCTTCAGCCCTCCCACACTCACCTCTCTATTTCCCCTCCTCCCTCTCCCAGCCACTCTTCTCCATCCGTCCTCTGCCACCCAACATCCATCAACATCCTCCCTCTCCTAACAGTCATCCATCATCACCTTCCCTTCCACAATCTCTCTCCCTCTTTCTCCCTCCCACTCCATCATCCATCACTTACCTACCTACCTGACCCAACTCATCCACGTTTCTTATCCCATTTTCCCTTACTCATCCATTCCCCTCATCCACCTTCCCTCACACATCCACTTTCTTCTACATTATCCCACCTCCTTATTTATTCATTCCTCCAATTCTTCATCTCACATACATCCGTCCTCTCTCTCTCTCTCTCTCTCTCTCTCTCTCTCTCTCTCTCTCCTTTCACCCTCTCTCTTACCTGTCCATACTCCTTCTCCCACCCTTTCTCATTCGCCCTCCCTCCGCCACCCCTCCATCACTCACCCACTCTCACTCACCCACTCCCTCACTCACCCTTCCTCCTCCACCCTCCTCCTCACTCACCCTCCCTCACTCACCCACTCCCTCCTCCTCCTCCCTCACTCACCCTCCCTCACTCACCCTCCCTCACTCACCCCTCCCTCACTCCTCCCCTCCTCACCCTCCCTCCTCCGCCTCCCTCACTCACCTCCCTGCTCACCCTCCCTCACTCCACCCCTCCCTCCCTCCCTCCCTCACTCACCCTCCCTCCTCTCCTCCTCACCCTCCCTCACTCACCCTCCCTCCTCACCCTCCCTCCTCACCCTCCCTCACTCACCCTCCCTCACTCACCCACTCCCTCACTCACCCTCCCTCACTCCCCTCCTCACTCACCTCCCTCCTCACCCTCCCTCCTCACCCCCCTCCTCACTCCCCCTCCCTCCTCCTCCCTCACTCACCCCTCCCTCACTCACCCACTCCTCCTCACACCCTCCATCACTCACCCTCCCTCACTCACCCACTCCCTCACTCACCCTCCCTCACTCACCCACTCCCTCACTCACCCTAAACAACACCAATAAACACGGTATTTCGAGTAAAAACTTAACATGGGGATTTCGTCGTTACCTCACCGACCAATCCTGTTCCTGTCTGTGACGTAACTCAATCAAGGAACCATCTCGAGGTCATTAGAACGTAATTAGCTAATATCCGAGTCATGAAGCGCTCCCCCCCCCCCTCCCTTCGCCTCTTCCTTCTCTCCCCTCCCTCATTATCTTGTTTTTTTTTTACATCCTCCTTCCTTTTCTCTCCTGTTTATCTTTCTTATCTTTTCCTCTTGATTTATCTTTGCTCCCTTAGTATGATTTTATTTCGTATTATTTTTCTCTTCTCTTTCTTCTTCATTTTCTTCTTCTTTCTCTCTATATTATCTTTCTTCCCTCTTCCTTTCTTTAACTACCTTTCTCTCATCTCCTCTTTTTATCAATTGTCCTTCCCTTTTACTTTATTACTTCCCTCCTCTCTCCATCCTTTACTACCTTCCCTCTCTGTCTTCCTTCTTTTACTCATTTTCCTACTCTACTTCTCCCTCTATACCTTCCCTCACCTCTTCCTCTTCTCTCTACCATTACCTCACCCCCCTTCCCCTCTCTTTTACTCCTTCCTCTTCATCCCATTTCAATTCCCTTTCATCCGTTTATCACCCTCCTTCATCTCCTCCCCTCTTCTTCCTACTCCACTTACCTTAATTCCATCTCCCCTCTTCTTTTTCCCCTTTACACTCCCCACCTACCTACCCTCCCCCACTCATTCCCTTCTAGAGCAATCACGTGACATGTAAATGAGGCTATCACTGTCTAACCCCCCCTCCCTTCTGCCCTCCTCTCCTTTCCCCCTCTTTACTCTTACCTCCCTACCTCTCCACCCCTCAATCCCCTCCTCCTCCTCTTCCTCCTCCTCCCCTTCCTCCCTCCATCCACCCTTCCCTCCCTCCCTCCTTCCTTTCCTCCCTCCATCCACCCTACCTCCCTCCTTCCATCCCTACCTCTCCCCTCTCCTCTCCACTGAAAAAAAATATAATCCATTTATCTTGCAAATTTACCGCCATGCCTTGAGTAGGAGCCTCTCCCCCGGGGCTCCAACAAGGCTCCTTAGACAGAGGGGTGGAGGAGCTTCAATCCTGCAAGAACTAGGTTGATGGTATTCATGTGAGGAGGCCCCGAGGTAATGGTTTAGGGAGGGGAAGGGGGTGAGGGGGAGAGGGGAGGGGTGAGAGGAGGGAGGGAGGGAGGGAGGTCTTAGCTCGCCCAACCTTGCTGCACCTCCACGATGCAATTGATCGGTTATCGATTCTGTGGACTGATCACTTCCTCACTCACTCACTGATTCTGTGGACTGATCACTTCCTCACTCACTCACTGATTCTGTGGACTGATCACTTCCTCACTCACTCACTGATTCTGTGGACTGATCACTTCCTCACTCACTCACTGATTCTGTGGACTGATCACTTCCTCACCACTCACTGATTCTGTGGACTGATCACTCTCACTCACTCACTGATTCTGTGGACTGATCACTCACCACCACTGATTCTGTGGACTGATCACTTCCTCACTCACTCACTGATTCTGTGGACTGATTACCTCACTCACTCACTGATTCTGTGGACTGGATCACTTCCTCACTCACTCACTGATTCTGGACTGATCACTCTCCTCACTCACTCACTGATTCTGTGGACTGATCACTTCCTCACTCACTCACTGATTCTGTGGACTGATCACTCTCACCACTCACTGGATTCTGTGGACTGATCACTTCCTCACTCACTCACTGATTCTGTGGACTGATCACTTCCTCACTCACTCACTGATTCTGTGGACTGATCACTTCCTCACTCACTCACTGATTCTGTGGACTGATCACTTCCTCACTCACTCACTGATTCTGTGGACTGATCACTTCCTCACTCACTCACTGATTCTGTGGACTGATCACTTCCTCACTCACTCACTGATTCTGTGTATTGATCCCTCACTCACTCACTCATTCACTGATCGTCTCCACTGGACATTCATTCAACTTCTACACTGATCACTCACTTATACCATACACTGACACCTTATACCATACACTGACACCTTATACCATACACTGACACCTTATACCATACATTGAGGAAATTATACCGTACAGTGAACCTCTATTTATCGAACTATAATATAGATGAAAAAGTCCGTTATATCGAGGGGGTATCAGATGTGAAAACCCTCCATCTAACGGACTATATGGAGAGAGAAGTCCGTTATATGGAGGTTATACTGTAGGTTAGGTTAGGTCAGGTCAGGTCCTAATCTAATCTAATCTAACCTAACCTAACCTAACCTAACCTGTCCCTGTCAATCCTCGTCAGAAGACCATCACTCTAAAACAGTTTCCGGGGAAGTCAAAGTCAGCGAAAGTTCCACTACAAGAGAGAGAGAGAGAGAGAGAGACTGTGAACGTGACAACAGCTTGAGACTGGCACTAACGACTCTCCCTAACTACGGCGGAATGTCAGAGATGTGTAGCGGAAACACTCTTGTAGCTCGTAGTTGACAGTGAGGATAACAACCCTACATTCTACCGAGTCTTAAAGCTGGGGGTTGTCTTGTGAGGTGATGTAGAAACTGTACGTCGGCAATGGTGCAGTCTCTCTCTCTCTCTCTCTCTCTCTCTCTCTCTCTCTCTCTCTCTTATCATAGTCACTGCCCTAATTAACTTGTTACTAATTGATGACCGGACAGTGACAAATACCCTCAAGACTGACTGATACTTCTCACAACATTAGAAGTATCTCTCTCTCTACCTCTTGTTCGTGGATAAACTTGAACATCGCTAAAGGTCAAGTATACCAGGAACTACCAATACACAGGTAACACTTAAGTGGCAGCAACATGTTAAGTCTCTATAGTGAAGTTATGTTGCTACTGGTGACGGCAGGATATAAAACTGACAGGAATTTTACCTTAACACGTACCAATCGGGAACTGAAACAGGAATATAAAGGTGTCTGATTCTCACACTAATAAGCATACGCCAGGAAGTGAGTCAAAACACACACACACACACGCACACACACACACGCACACACACACACACACACGCACAGAGGGCATGCAAGATTATTCTCTCCCCTTCCTACTCCACATATCAAGAAGCGCTCAACACACTGACCCTTTCGACTCTCACTGACCATCACCACGGCCTCATCTGCAAATTTGGTAAGAAGCTTCTACACCATCCCCGACACCGGCTCCTACTACCACCTGAGATCCCTTGTCCGAGAATTGCTGTTCGACACCACAACCGCATCCAGCCCATAAGTGCACGAACTGATCGCTATAAGAACAGCCCAGTCCCAACCATTGTAAAAATTATCAATAACATGTAATAAATCAGTGTATCCACTCCCAGTAAACACTGCTCCCTACACTGTCACTATGTTGAAATGAACTATATTTTGAGCTGATCCCCATCTAAGTTACTATATGTCTTATTTGTGTCACTTATGTCACTTGTATATTATTTGTAATTCGTAACCCATTCCCCAAATATGTAACTGTATATTTTCAGCCTTCTGGCTGCCAAGCTCTTCAATAAACCGTTAATTATTATTATTATTATTTTTCACACACTCATGAACGTTGACTGTATGGAGACGTTTGTACAATACATCAACAGCAGCAGCAGCAGCAGGCGGCCAATAATAAGAGTGGAGGTGGTCTCATTGATTAGCTATACCTCACTGCCAGAGAACACGGGATCGATCATGCAGAGAGAGAGAGAGAGAGAGAGAGAGAGAGAGAGAGAGAGAGAGAGAGAGAGAGAGAGAGAGACTACACGCCATCACCTGCAATCTCACCACCATGTGAGGCTCTCTCACTTAAAGGTCACGAATGTTCTACCAACGTCTTCCTGGGAGAATGACCCACTCATGTTAGGCCTCATCAGGTAATACTCTCTCTCTCTCTCTCTCTCTCTCTCTCTCTCTCTCTCTCTCTCTCTCTCTCTCTCTCTCTCTCTCTCTCATTAACCTATGCAACAATTCTACCTTCCCATGCGACTTTTACCAACACTATACGTTGTCTCTTTACATTGCCACCATTAACCACAACAATCATTTATGCAACACAATATAATGAATTCTGGATTAATTATTACCTTTTTTTTTTAATACCTGTTATCACGGACGGGCCATAAAACATATAATCAGTCACACTCCCTCTAACAGTCCAGGTACACCTATAATTCCAGTTATTATACCAATAAAACATGTTTATGGCGGTTCCTTCTATAACAAGAGTTGACGTATTAGACCAAGAATGTTACCCCAGTTCGGTCTTGTGTCATAAATATCTGGCGGAAACAAATTATATGGGTAAAGGAGGAACTATGAATCGAGAGCACGTCATCCATCTTGGCCTTGTGTTGGTCAGGCCAATATCCCTCCGCGTGTGTCCCGAGATCATTAATTATTATCTCTCTCAACCCAGGAAGGGGATTTGTTGTCTCTCCTTCCCTCCGTCCGTCGTCTCGCCTTGCTGACAGCCTCCAACCACAACAACAACAACCTCCACCACCACAACAACAACAATATGAACAGCAACAACCACAACAATAACAACAACAACATTAACAAGTGCCACAACAACAAGAACACCATCTCCACCACAACAATATCCTACTAAACACCTGTAAGGCTGTTATGTGGTGTACCCCGTAGTCTTTACCTGTACAGTTTAGCCTCAAGATTTACACACGCTACGATACAAGTCAGTCTCCACCTCTTCAGATTTAAAGTACAATACAAACTGAATATTTCTCATTATATTGTTCTTGCATGAGTCATAGGCTTAGTAAAAAGGTCTATTTATCTTATTAAGGAAAACTCATAAATAACTAATTATTAATCATTATTCTTGAACACAAATTGATAAGAGTGAAGTCATAAATCTTGCTGTTCTTGTTGTTTAAGAATACTATAAATCTTCCTATACTTCCTAATATAACTAATGACCAGTTTGTTGAAGTAACTTAGTGATATATTTGTGTTATATAGATGTTGTTATGACAGTTTCTCTACAGTGGTGTTCAAAAGGAGACAGCATATAAGCGTAATATAGTCAATTACTTTAGTATAATTTGTATAATATAGAAAATACACACATATAGTTTTGTTTGTACTAAAGAAGGTGTATAAAGGTAAGAAGAAAGTGATATGTTAAGATATACGAAAGTAAAAGTGTGGCGGTGTTTTGAAGACGGGTCTTAATTTATTCCAGCGGACGAGCATCATATAAGGCGTAATCCGTCACTTACCGTCGGAGTAGTGAGGGAACACGGCACTACACCCTCCACCACACTATCATTTAACACTAGTTTTGGTGGAGCGAGGTGAGAAGACCAAGGGTGTGTGTCGCAGTGGGTGTTGCCTCCCTGTCTACCGGCCAACACATGGTGGAAGAGGACACGTGTGGAACAGTGACACAGCCTTTATGGGAGAAGCCTATTTTTAATACTGGGTCACGGATATTTGTAGAGCTGGCGGGAGCGAGGTTGATGAAATTCAGGAGACTACATCAAAGGGTTTTACGGGACCTTCCGTGTTTACACAACAATAACGTCATATTTGGTGTTTACAGTGTGCACGGTAGGCAGAAGGGGTGCACCGGCCACCAGGTTAACGTGTAAGGCAGGTTCACTAACTATAGTACTCTTCATTTCAGTTGTCCATTTTGCTTCTCTTCGCTTCCTTCCCAAACGACACCAAACAGTAATAACTTTCACCTAATAACTTATTATTTATAGTCGTTTAAAAAGTGCATATATGTGGCGAACGTCACACAATGCTTAAGTCTTCGTTAAACGTTATATTTGTTAACTTGTAAAGAGTGATGATGGTACAGTAGGTCTACATATATCTGTGGTCTGCTTTAAGTGTGGTCAGGTAACACCCAACACACCTTATTGTCATCCTGCCAGGTACAACACACCTTCAGTCGACATCACTCACATCTATAGTCACTGCTACTTTAAACCTGGCACAGATACGGCTCATGATAATCAATAGCTTACCGTTTTATCCAGCTTAACTTTAGCAGTTACTGTCAGACATACGACAGCACCTGACCTCCTGACACGTTAATGCTCATCCCATAAACCAGTTAACTGTCAAAGGCAGTGCGGATACAGAATACTGCAGGCAAAACCATTTTCCAGTTCACAAGGCGGCAGTAAGACCAATCGACCAGCTCTACTTCCCCGAGTGAAAAGTTAGATACTAATTCACAGCTGAGAGGACAAGGGGAGGAGAAATGGAGGGGGGGGTTGCGTCCCACTCAACCCAAGGCACTTAGGACAGGAGGGGAACGCTGGATCCACTCGACCACCGCAAACTTTCTAACATTTACAGCAAAATAATGATAAATCAGCCACCAAACTGATTAACACCCCAGAGCCGCATGTTAATATAAGAGAGATGTTAAGACTTGTGGCCGCTACTGTACGTGTGTGTGAACTATGAAAGTTAACATATAAACAGTACTGAAAGATATATTTGTATTGTCTTATTCATAACTCACCAAAAACTTCAAAAGTCATTACATAAGTTGTCCTTAAATAAATGTCTAATATCTTATAATCCACTAATGATTTCAAATGTCATATGACTTTTACTAAACTTACTAATGATTCTGGTGTACTGCAATATTTACTGATTACGCTAATTACATAGGAGCACTTGACATTTTAATTAACTAAAAAAAAATAATGATGAATTATTATGAGGTACCTAACCAGGTTTTACTGAACACTAATACAAAAATGTGATTACGTTTAATTAAGCTCCGAGACTTTATTTCCACCCGCGTCTCATCCATTTCCCTCTCATCCATCTCCTCACCCATCCCTCTCGCCCATCTCCTCATCCATTTCCCTTCATTATCCTCCTCAACCACCTCTATCACCCAGCTCTCCCCATCCACCCCTTTCATCAACCTCCCCCTCACCCACCTCTCCCTCACCCACCTCCCCTCACCCACCTCCCCTCACCCACCTCTCCCTCACTCAGGTCCCCTCGGAAGACTACCAGTTAGAGCCAAGTTTCTCCATAAAACACACCAGTCAGCGGAAGAGGGAAGAGAGGGGTAAAAGGAAAGGGGAGAGAGAAGGTGAGTGGGGAGTGGAGAGAAATGGAATGGGATGTAGAGAGGGAGGATAAAGAAGCAAGGACAAGAACTGTAATATATGGAGATTAAAGTTAAAATGATGAAGAGGAAAGTGTGTGTGTGTGTGTGTGTGTGTGTGTGTGTGTGTGTGTGTGTGTGTGTGTGTGTGTGTGTGTGGACCTGCCGCCAGCCACCACCACCTCTCACGGCTTAGTGCTGCCATAATCCCACTCCGCTGCAGAGTTAAAATTTAGGATTAACTCTCGTTTGATGTTATATATTACCTTTTTAGTTGTAATAAATATTAATACTTTTAGTAATGGTTTAACACGAGGCAATAGACGCGTCAGATTAATACGGGGATAAAATGGTTCCTCTCTGCTTCAATAAAACCTGAGATATAAAAATTAATCTGATTAATCTTATAATGGTGTAACTTTGAAGTCTCAAGTATTAAAGTTTTGCTGCCGTCACAAGAAGAATTTGCTCATAAATCCTGGCGCGTCATGTCGCTGGCTCACAGAAAACGGTAATACAGGGCATGTAACCCCTTCATCTCAGGTACAGTACAGGTGTACACTCTATGGTGACTAATAACGATGGTTACACTCTAATTCAATATTCAAGGCACAGCGCTTTATGATTGGTTACTCACCTACTCCTTTTTATCATGAAAAAAAAAACGTATAATTTGTGGTACTGTACGTTTAGCGTTGTGTACACAGCCCTCTACTGCTCACGACACACGGACACGGGGAGCAGGACGGGAGCAACTGTACAATGATTCAAAAACTAAAACAAAAAATAGTTACGAAACACTTGGTCACTATAGTGTCCAAATTCTAGAATCCGAGTTCCAAAAACGCCTGAGATACTGTCCGGACCAACAAGGAAACAAACTAACGGACAACGCCACAGTACCCCCCCTCCCCCCCCCCACCATTAAGTGCTTTGTTTAGCGACTGGAGACGGAGGGGGGAGGGGGGAGGGGGGAGGGGCAAGGGAAGACTTGTACAACAATAACAGTAATAAAAATATTAATTAAAGGACTGCTACAGTAACCTCTAAGACGCTAAATAAAACCCCAAGCTGCAGTGTGTTGTGATGATGACAACACACACACACACACACACACACACACACACACACACACACACACACACACCTGAAACACTACAGGAGCTTCACTTAACCTTTTATTCAGGTTAAGCGGCCAGTATTACATCCCAGACAGTGTATATAAGAGACCAAACACAGTAATTAGTTTAACACATACAGTACACACCAGGATTCTGTTCATCAATTATGAGTGTCAATCTGTATATAAATTGTACTCAAGACTTCCCGCTGTGATAAGTAAAGGAAACGGAGGTCATTTTTTCTTACTCACTGCTGACGTTAATAAAAGTACAGGTGTGGGGGTGACAGGTGTTGGGGTACCAGGTGGGGGTGTTGGGGGTGACAGGTGTTGGGTACCAGGTGTTGGGGTGACAGGTGTTGGGGGGTGACAGGTGTTGGGGTACCAGGTGTTGGGGTGACAGGTGTTGGGGTGACAGGTGTTGGGGGTGACAGGTGGGGGTGACAGATGTTGGGGTGACAGGTGCTAGGGTGCTAGGGGTGCCAGGTGTTGGGGTGACAGGTGTTGGGGGTGATAGGTGTTGCGACAGGTGTTAGGGGTGCCAGGTGTTGGGGGCGACAGGTGTTAGGGGCAGGTGTTGGGGGCGACAGGTGTTAGGGGTGTCAGGTGTTGGGGGTGCCAGGTGTTGGGGGTGACAGGTGTTGGGGGGGTGACAGGTGTTAGGGGTGACACGTGTTGGAGATCACATCTTACCGTACCTTGATGACACCTTGACAAAACTCTTCCCTAAGTAATGGTTCTATTTGTTTACTATAGTGAGTCTGTTGATTATGAGATGGAGTAAAGGTTAAAAAAGTCTTGGCTCCTCTTCTCGTCTATTTCTACCTGTAGGAGCTGATTGGATTGTGTCCCCAGGTGTACTTTTTCCATCTCAATTTTTATGCATTTCTCAATACTCACAATTCGACTCACAAGAACCTAATTTCTAGTCCTGGGTAGCACACGACACTCACAACTCACAAGACTCAAGTAACATAATATTATCACCACCTCAACACGTCATTTTAGGATTTCAGTTAAAATGTCAATTCGAATGATATACCACATAAGACATCATTAGGATGGCAAATTAACATGACATATAAATATTAGCGTAAAAAGATCAACCTTTCCTTCCCTCTCCATCACCCCTCCCCCTCTCACTACCCCCACCCCCTTCCCTCTCTTTCACACAAACATCACTATACCCAACCATCCACCAGCAGCTTGGGATTTAGAGCCGAGTGAAGTGGTCGCAAGAAAAGTGCCGTCAGTCACATCTCTGAGTGGACTTGAGCCGTGAAATTACATCTGGGGGAGGGATATGTTTGCCTCTCACTACTCCCTTCCACTCCACTCCTCAGCCCCAACTCCCTCCATCCCCTAACAATCCTTACTCCAATCCCCCCTTCAAGATCGTGGCTACTGCTTCCCTCCCCGTGGATAGTGAATAGGTAGGGGATGGTCTTGCACGAATCACCGGGTTCTCATTTATACAGGTGGAGTGAGATTGACTCTTTTTAGTGTACAGGTGAATGAGGTGAGAGGGATGCAGGAGAGGGTGTGTTGGTGAGGGGAAGGGAAGGTGATTTTAGGTGAAACGTGTGCACAAATATACATACATACGCACATAAACACACACAAACACACTTACACACACACAAACAAACATAAAAATAAACACACATTACCTTATATAAAATGATTCATATCTTATTACAAGTCAGATATAATTATGGATGTAAGACGACCTTCCCTCACGACCACAACCACTGACCTGCACGACCCACGTAACAAAATACACTCATGTCCTCCTACTCAACACAGGTAAGGTGGAGTAATTGCCACAGGTGTCATATAATAAAGATGATGAATTACTTAACATTATTAGCTTTTCGGGTTCTGAATTGCCATGGTTGTCAGTTATTAAACACTGTGGTGTGTGTGTGTGTGTGTGTGTGTGTGTGTGTGTGTGTGTGTGTGTAAGTGTATGTGTGTGGTCGAGTGCAAGACGTGCTGGGAGGTCCGTCCGAGCGATACACTTATACTCGGCGTCGTTGTTTGATGTTGTCCTCCAAATATTGACTTTCATTTGGCTTTTAACTCCGTCTGTCGCCCCTCTTTCTTCCTCTACTGTTCACCCTTTTTCTCCCCGCGTGTAGGGTGAGCTTCAGAGGCCAACACCACTCCATTAAAACACATATATATGTACCAGCAATCCGTCTTCTACACAACTTCCCTTTAGAATTCATCCTTCACTATATAGAAGCGAAGAATTTGTTTGTGACATTCAGGGACGAGGAAAAAGCATATGGTAGAGTCGATAGGAAAAGGCTTTGTGCGAGTTATTGAAAATGTGGAGGATAAATGGGAAACAGTCGTAGCTGAATGCGTTCTACAGTTTTCATTGGGTGGTGGGATAGCGTGTGACGGGAGAGGGATGGAGGGAAGGAGAGAGAGATGAAGGGAGGGAGGACGGGAGGGAAGAAAGGGGGAGAGGGAGGGAAGAAAGGGGAGAGGAAAGGGGGAAGGAGGGGAGACTGGTTCCTAGTGAAAATTGGACTTCTTTACTAAATAGTGATACAGGATGCGGGTGGTAATGGTCACTGATAGCAATTTATGGGTAAAAACGAACGAAGAGAATAAAAATAGAAAAAGGAAGGAAGACAATGTTGAAATGAAGGAAGTTTGGAAAGAAGAAGTAATAAGTGTCTGCTGAGGTGATATGAACAGAGTAAGAGAATGAAAAAAACCCGAATGATGGATAAAGAATCATTGATAATTCAGAGGAAGATGAAAGGACAGAGAGAGGAAGACCATTCAGGAATTAAAAAGAAAATAACGAGAACAAATTATCCTTCCAATCTGGTCAAGGGTTATGAAGCTTTAAGTTAACAACCAATGGGAGTAATTTGATGACAACGGATCCAGAGAGACACTGTATTCGAGTTTCGTTTCGGCTTCACTGCAATAAAACGAGAAGGACTTGTAGGAATGAAAGGATCTGTACTACACCCACCCCAAAAAAAGACAGAGAAACGAAAGAATTGACAACAAAAGACTAATAATAAATAATGGTGAGGAGAGTCCGTAGATTTACCGACGTATTAAAGAAAGTAAACACACACACACACACACACACACACACACACACACACACACACACACACACACACACACACACACACACACACACATATCACCTGTATAATATTGTTAATGACCTGGTGGGCCTATACCTGTGCCCTGCTTTACACCTTTGATGGGAAGAGTTTGGAAATTTTATGATTATTATGTTGTGTTAAGGAGAAAAGTTGTGAGAGGGTAACACTGCTGCCATCACGTCCACTACCTCTCCCACACCTCTCCCATTCTCATTCTCTTTCCCAGCTTCTATTCCATTTCCTCTCCTTCAGTCTCTCTTCGATCTTTATCCCATCTCCCATATTCCATTCTCTCTCCTACCTCTATTTCTTCTCCCATAATGCATTCTCTCTCCCATCCCATTCTCTCTTCCAGCTTCCATTTCATCTCCTCTCCCATCCCAATCTTTCTACCAATCCTTATTTCCTGTTCCAGCCACATTCTCCCTCCCACACCCATTACAGCCAGCAGCACCAGAGAATGGGAAGGCACAACGAGGAGATGACACAGAGAGCTTAAGTGATGGAAGAGGGAGTTATAATGATGGAACAGGAAGCGAAAGACACGAATCAGGGAGACAAACACACGATTGAGGGAGGAAAATACACGAATCAGGGAGGAATAGACACAAATCAGGGAGAAAACACGAACCAGGGTGAAAAACACACGAATCAGTGAGGAATAGACATGAATCAGGGAGAAAAATACACGAATCAGGGAGAACATACACGAATCAGGGAGAAAACACGAATCAAGGTGAAAAGCACACGAATCAGGGAGAAAAAACCACGAATCACGAAAATTCAGTAAAAAAGAAAGGAAATAAAAACACAGTAAAAGGGTAAAGGTAAAATGAGGGAGAAAATAAGTTGAAGGAAGAGATAAGGGAGCACAGCTGAGGGTGTTAGGGGCCAGGGAGGTAGAGTAATGTAATAAGGACAGCATTAGTGGAAGAGTGTTCAGCCTTCCTCTTCTCTCACTTCTTTCCCCAGATGAGTTTTTTCCCTTTTGTTTTTTCCCTCTTTTTTTTTACACACTCGAATGAATTTTGTTTTGTTAGAGCGTTTATTATGTTTTGTGGCGTTCACTTTCTTTAAAATAAGTTACAATGTAGTTAAGAGTTATTCAAGCGGTTTTTTTTTATTAGAACGTAAATTTTATTGGTGTTGATTTTGTGAATGAGATGGAAAGAATTTTGACCTATAACCTTGTCATTCGTCTCAAATACTGGGGTCATGTCCTGCCTGATCTGAGGAAGGCAACGGCGAACTATTTCAAAGTCTTTCTCTGTGTTTGGATGCATCGTGCAGCTCAAGATGGTGAGGGGGGGCCACTAGACTCCATGAGAGAGAGAGAGAGAGAGAGAGAGAGAGGAGAGAGAGAGAGAGAGAGAGAGAGAGAGAGTTATCAGTCATACTATATACCATTCACACATTCCTACCAAACATATCTAACACAATACGACTCTGTGTCCCAATAACAAAGAAATGAGACACCGTCACTATTATACTGTTCCTACACTGGCTGGGTGGACGCCTGGGCATAACACCTCATTGAAGTAAATTACATTAACCAGGCCGCCCTTTGTGTCATTTAGAGATCTACGTTGGCCGAATACCTCTACATTGTGTATATTAACCAACAGGATTTACACACACACACACACACACACACTATCTTTTACTCTTTTTCTCACTGCTTTCTTTAAATAACAGGCGAGTGTTGATGACAGTAGGATTAACTATATTCCGGGTGTTAATAGTTGACGAGGTGCAGATCATGGGAGGGAGAGAGGTCCCGCGTCACACAGAGCGGGAAATTAAACATGAGAGGGAAGAGTGGGTGTCTGGGGTGTGGTGAGGCATGAGAGGGAAGGGTGAGTGTCTGGGGTGTGGTGAGGCATGAGAGGGAAGGGTGAGTGTCTGGGGTGTGGTGAGGCATGAGAGGGAAGGGTGAGTGTCTGGGGTGTGGTGAGGCATGAGAGGGAAGGGTGAGTGTCTGGGGGGTGTGGGGGTGAGGCATGAGAGGAAGGGGGGTGTCTGGGTGTGGTGAGGAAGAGTGGGGTGTCTGGGGTGTGGTGGAGACATGAGAGGGAAGAGTGGGTGTCTGGGGTGTGGTGAGGCATGAGAGGGAAGAGTGGGTGTCGACCACTTTTGGTTAGTTTAAGAAGATTGAATGGAAAACAATTAACGATAGAGTTGTGGAATGAGTGTGATTTTTTTTGTTAAGGTATCGATGTTATGGTAGTGACAGTGAGACCCTGAGTGTGGAGGTGATGTAGATGTGATGTGGATGATGATGGATGAAGGTGTGGTGAGCTGATGTGATGAGGATGATGATGGATGAAGGTGTGGTGAGCTGATGTGATGTGGATGATGATGGATGAAGGTGTGGTGAGCTGATGTGATGAGGATGATGATGGATGAAGGTGTGGTGAGCTGATGTGATGTGGATGATGATGGATGAAGGTGTGGTGAGCCTGAGGTGATGAGGATGATGATGGATGAAGGTGTGGGTGAGCTGATGATGAGGATGATGATGGATGAAGGTGTGGTGAGCTGATGTGATGAGGATGATGATGGATGAAGGTGTGGTGAGCTGAGGTGATGAGGATGATGATGGATGAAGGTGTGGTGAGTTGATGTGATGAGGATGATGATGGATGAAGGTGTGGTGAGCTGAGGTGATGAGGATGATGATGGATGAAGGTGTGGTGAGCTGATGTGATGAGGATGATGATGGATGAAGGTGTGGTGAGCTGATGTGATGAGGATGATGATGGATGGAGTGTGGTGAGCTGATGTGATGAGGGTGATGATGGATGAAGGTGTGGTGAGCTGATGTGATGAGGATGATGATGGATGGAGGTGTGGTGAGCTGAGGTGATGAGGATGATGATGGATGGAGGTGTGGTGAGCTGATGTGATGAGGGTGATGATGGATGAAGGTGTGGTGAGTTGAGGTGATGAGGATGATGATGGATGAAGGTGTGGTGAGCTGGGGTGATGAGGATGGATGAAGGTGTGGTGAGCTGAGGTGATGAGGATGGATGAAGGTGTGGTGAGCTGAGGTGATGTAGTCCCTTTACTATTGACTATCCAGATAATACAATAACAGGATGGTAAAGATTAAAGAGATGAGAAAAAAGAATTAATCCAAGTTTATATAAAAGATGTTTTACTCAATAAAGTCTAGTATTTTGTATTAATATTTCGAGGAGCCAGTAAATGCTCTTTAAAGTCATCAAGAAGAAAGGTCAACTGAGAAAAAAGAAAATTACGATTGCTGAAAAAACTTGAACCCGCATTTTTTTTTCTTATCTGCATGGACTGCTCTTCAGATAATACCGACACACACACACACACACACACACACACACACACACACACACACACACACACACACACACAGGATTGCCGGACAGATGCTGATCTCTTAATTACTTCAGCAACCAGCAGTTAGTGGGTTATCCTCCACCCTCTTGGACCACCGAAGGAATGTTCTAACACACACACACACACACACACACACACACACGGGCTGATGCACAAAGACGGAGCCTAATCCTCAACTCTGGTCAGAAATCGAACCCGTGACCACTCGCTCGTGAAACTAACTCTCTACCAGGAAAACCAGACGAGACTCAGATTAATGCTTATGTGTCTTGTTAGGTCACGTTTGGGTGAAAAATTCATCATCATCCTTATCATCATCATCATCATCCTTATCATCATCACCATCATTATCATCATCATCATCATCATCAGAACATTATGTGTCTTCCCGAGTGTTTAGTGAGGACTTCAACGACAAAAGTTCCTAACCTAACCTAACCTAACAAGTAGCGTGATGATTTAGACAAGGACGGAGACTTACACTGTGCAGCCATTTTCAACTTGAGTTATGCTGTGCCCCCTTTGGTGCTGCCTGACACATCAATGGTCGTCTGTGGGGGAGAAAGGAGGGGAGGGAGGGAGGAGGAGAAGGAGGGGAGGGGGGGGGTAGTGCTCAGTATGAGGGGTGTATCAGTCTTATAAACTATCAAGCAAACTCAGATTAAGTTCTACTTGATTTTATTGACTCACAAACGTTAATCCGATTTTTGATTTTCTTTCATTGCATTCTACGCACACACACACACACACACACACACACACACACACACACACGCACACACACACACACACACACACACACACACACACACACACACTTCTACTACCTCTTATATCTAACTCCTCACTACTACCTCTCTCTTCTCTCTCTCTCTCTCTCTCTCTCTCTATCTCCTTCTACTTCCCTCTTTTCCATCACTAACTAGTCACCGCCATCTTCTCTCACTATATCTCTCTCCTGTGTTAAAGTATCTATCAACATCGGAGACACTTATTGGGCCAATGAAAGATCTATCAACACGGAGATGTCTTATTGCCCATTAAACCCACGAGTGAGCTTATGGGATCAAGTGTCCGTAATTCCCTTCAGTGTCCATCCCGTCCGTGTGTCTGTCCTTGAAGGTAATGGACAGATTTTCTCGAACGTTGGTCAGGACAATTGGTCTTCTAAGAGCTCGGGTGAGTAGGATAATGGACGTGATCCGATTACTCGAACCAGGGGACTGACGGAGTGCTCGCGGGGGTACATGACGCGTTCGAGTTTAAACAGAAACACAGAATCTGACTTTACATTACATACCTTTACTTGTATCACCTTACGAACAGTTATCTTAAACAACTGTAATGAATTTTTAAAGACCAGAGTATAATTTCAGTTCAACATCACCGTTGAATGACATAATAAAAAATTATGGTAAAGATTTTTTCTTAAATCTGAATTCTACATTTTTCGGAATAAATTTGAAAATATCTGGCGATGGGGGAGGAGATAACGCCTCATTTATTATGGGTCTGGAAGGGGAAATTTAATAATCAAAACCTGTATGGTCTCTCACACGCGTATCTTAACCTAACCTAACCTAACCTAACCTAACCTTGAACATTACGTAGATAATAGTTAAAGAAATACTCAAAGAAACCTACGAGAATATACACAAAACACATAAAACCTGACACACAGACAGACAAGATAATAGCTATTGTGGTGTTGTGAGGCGGCTGAGACGTACTGCAGGAGCCGGGAGTAACAACCGTCCTTATGGCCGTTTTACTGTGAGATAATATTAGTCTTGTTTATATGTGTGAGGAGAGCATTGAGAGAGGCTTTACATATGCAGACTAAGGCGCCATCTTTATTGAGTTAAAATATATGTTTGTTGTGAGTGATTTGTAAACTGTAGGAGTTGCTTATGTTGTGGAGTCAGTTCTCAATATTAACAAGCCGTTCCATCACCACACTGACCCCCAGCCGACGAAGCCTTCCACAGGTTGTTCATTCTTGGTGGAGGTAAAGAGCGAGAGGCCGTCACTCACACACAGCCCCGACACAAACATGTTATTCCGTGCACCAAGCTCACCAATACAGGCATAAGCACATTACCTACAGAGGGGGAAGGGGGCCTTGCTCCATCTCCCCTGCCCCTCGCGCCAACCGTGGACGGCCCCGCTACAACTAACATATTGAGCGTCATAACTCTGATTGATGGCCAGATTACCAAGCACTTCCCCTGATTACCAAACTCGTCCGATCCCCAGTAAACCCATGTATGGTGGTCTGGCTGACGAGTCCTGCCCCCGCGTGCCCTCGCTGTGTAGACCAGAGAGGAAGGTTAAATTATGTGATTTGAGTAAGTATGATGGTGATGAGGGATACAGAGGGGATAGTGAGGCTGGATATAACTGCTCTTACTACCAAGATTATGTTTATGATGATGATGTAGAGAGCAAAGAGGCGAGAAACGGCAGGATGGCCCTCAAAATATGGTCACGACGATGAGTTTGACGATGTGACTGACGATCATACTGCTAATAATGGAGAACTGGGGGTGATAATGGCCGGACATAAAGCCAAAATGGACAATAAACACCTCTTATTCCCGACGAAACCCCCCTAAGTTTAGTCTTGCGGCAGTAAAGGGATAATCACACACAGAGAGACTTCAAACACCCGTAAAATACCTAACACCCACTCCACTCACTCCAGCACCTGCAGTAGCCACCATCACTATAACTCCCACCCCTACAAGCCGTCGTTATCATCTGGAAATGTTGAGTAGATCCGGGAACAAGAGGGTGATGACGCGGCACTGAATTCACCGTCAGGAGAGGGTAGAAATGTGTATTTTATGGTCGCCTTCACCAGTAACGGGAACAATGAGGATTAACAGCAGTGTGGAGGCGCAGAGGGTGTGTGTGTGTGTGTGTGTGTGAGCCTTACGTCGTCGGGTTGTTCCTCGTCGTCATCCTCGTCAGTTTGATGTAGTGTTCCTCCCCGCCTTAATCACTTCCTCCAGGTTTCCCCACCGGTGTCACCCCACTACGACGATGATCTGTTTTATGCGATCTTTACCATCTTAGTCAAATGATCGGGTTAGGTTAGGTTAGGTTAGATTAGATTAGGTTAGGTTTGGTTATGTTAAATCGCCCTATTCATGTGTCCTGATTATTAAGATTATCAGTAGTTCCTCTCATAAATTATTCCCAGGTAAATTATCCAAACTCCTTACGATAATTTTCCACGTGTCATAATTACCAACATGTTTCTGTGCCATGAATTATTTTCAGAGTTACAGAATTACTTTGTTGTCATAATTCGGTGCCGTCGCTTCTTTCACTTAACTGTAACTCATCATCATCATCATCATCATCATCATCACTACTCAGGAGATATTATCACCTGGGTAATAAACATTAATATAATCTACACATTCCTGGACACATTATCCATCAAGTCTCCATAATGTGGGAATGAGTCTCAGTTTGTTGCCTCGTCTACAAAAAAAAAACATTAATTATATATGAATAAAACACAAAATATAATGTAAGATGAAGCGAATACAATAAATTATTAAAACCTTAGAAATAAAATGAATAGGTAAATAAACAAATGTGAATAATAAACAAAATAATAATAACAATATATTCAAGTTAAAGTAAACATTATATTTCTTAACATAACACAACATTACACTAAACATTCGGTGTCATTATGGGTCACTTATAAGGCACGAGTATAAGATTCAGGGCTTTAGTTACCTCTAGTGTTATTAATCTGTTCTTATCTTACACCAGAGAGGCAGAAAACAGGTCTGGTTGACGGGAACATTACACCATAGTCTCGCCTTGTGGTGGAGAGAGGTTAAGAGGCTCCTCCACCGCTAGTCTACTTACCTCACTTCCAGCTTGTGACATGATCGGGTTTCCCCTTTGACCCGAGATTTAATTAAGGAGATGAAGAGTTATGTTTAGCAGTGATTAGGAATTAAGTTGTTATGTTGCTTCACAGCCTTTCCCCACCCCATTCTGTCACACACACACACACACACACACACACACACACACACACACACACACACACTTAAATATATATAACAAACTTAGATCAGGTATTACTCAAACAACTTGTAAGTGTCATTGAAGATATAACATTAACCCTCTAACACACAGTAAAGGTTGACCCCCTGTGGGTAAATTAACCCCAAACCCCAATTTATGATTTTTTTAAGAATTAATAAAAACGACACAAACCAGTACATTTTACGAATGAACAGCGATATAAAGTCGGCATTTTCTTAGTTTTATAGAGCGTTTAACAAAATATTACATTACGTACATTATCTTCATCTGAAAACCAATAGACTCAAATAAAAGGAATAAACCTTACCTTCAGTTGAAATAAACTTCACATTGTGATAAACAGAAAGATAAACATACTGTACAGACGAACTTATCTGCACCTGAAAAAAATACATTTGTACAAAAATACCTGAACCTTACCTTCATCTGAGGAACAATCACTACAGCATCTCCACACACTACAGTCTAAGGGTTAGTTTTACTTATGATTAAACCTGGACATTGTAACCTAACCTAACCTTAAACCTAACACAGGTACAAGCCTTGATTTATCTCAGTACCTGACGTCACCACCGCGAGGTTCCCAGTACTGGCGGGTCAGCAGTGTTAGTAAGACTTGCAATAAAACATATAATATAAACTAAGCTCCCGGACAAACCAACACTCAGGAATCAAAGTGTTTTACTGTGAAGAATTATGAATAATATCGCTACGTTTACTAATATATATATTTTTAAATTCTGAGTAATACTGAATATCAAATTAACTTATTTCCAATACCTGGAACTATCTATAAATTTTGGTGTGATTATTTCAAAACTGTTCCCCATTATAATGATGCCTAACATGTGTTAAACTGCCACTGTGTACTTACCTTGTACTGAAGTCGGAACCTGTAAAGACATAAACCAGTGTTAGATACAAGCGTTAAGTCCTGTACTGTATATCAACTGTTGTAAACATTAAGGACTAAAGTCTATTATTCTCTCCAGCATATTTCAGCGACCAATGACTGTCACCCCTGAAAATGTCTGAAAATCTTATAATCATCTCACAATTACTGTATATAAATGACTGAAACAGCAACGAGTAACACTGTTGATTACTGAAGGTTCATTCCTCGCCCACCAGACACCTTCAGTCCTGGAAATGTCATAAATGATTAACGCACACACACACACACACACACACACACTGCACTGATTATTTATGTGTGTTGCTGGCCTGTGTATCACGCCTCGCCCCTCGTTATTCATTATCTAGTTTTTGTCAGTCGTTAATAATCGAGGAATGGTTGCCAACTTACCTCCCATATATTACCTGTTGCAGTCACCTGTCGTGTTCTCCCATTACCTGCTGTGCTCTCCCATTACCTGTTGTGTTCCCTATCACCTGTTGCAGCCACCCATTACCTGTTGTGTTCTCCCATTACCTGTTGCATTCATCCATTACCTATTACAGCCCCCATTACCTGTTGTGTTCTCCCATTACCTGTTGCAGTCACCCATTACCTGTTGCTAAAATTGTGAATTGATATTACCAAATTGTTATTACTCCCCATTAAGAGTATTACACACCCGGAATATACAACTCGGTGTCCAATATTTCATAAGTATAATGTTGACTGCCTGAAAAACAAATGCGACTTAAATCATTTTTCTAATATTGGGTTATAACCGGCAAGTGCTGTCCCGAACCTAAAGCTTATTGCTTATGAACCCGAGCTCTTCATTTCCCACTAACGACAACAATAACAAGAGCAACAACAACAACAACAACAACAACAAAACGCCCACCAACAACAACAAATGAAACCAGTAAAAAAAAGTAATTGCATTTTCCACCTCATTTTACGTTATGAGTTAAAACAATGAAATAATGAAGGTGTAAAAGCAATGCCTGACTCGCCAACTGTTTATAATGATAAAATATTATTAAAGAGCAATAGAGGCGAGTGGGGCGAGGGTTGGGATCATCGCCTGGCCATAATAAAGGCGAGTGAGGCGAGGGCTGGGATCATCGCCTGGCCATAATAGAGGCGAGTGGGACGAGGGCTGGCATCATCGCCTGGCCACCGAGTGGGGCAGGCTGGGATCATCGCCTGGCTATAATAAAGAGTGAGGCGAGGGCTGGGATGGCCATAATAGGCAGCGAGTGGGGCGAGGGCTGGGATCATCGCCTGGCCATAATAGAGGCAGTGGGGCGAGGGCTGGGATCATCGCCTGGCCATATAGAGGCGAGTGGGGCGAGGGCTGGGATCATCGCCTGGCCATAATAGAGGCGAGTGAGGCGAGGGCTGGGATCATCGCCTGGCCATAATAGAGGCGAGTGAGGCGAGGGCTGGGATCATCGCCTGGCCAGTAACACACATCACTTCTCCATGAATTTAGATGAAGGGTTAACTGTACTGGGCCTTAGGACGAGGTGCTTCAGTGATAATGTAGCCACTGGTAGCAGACTCCGCCATACACCACTGTAGTCTTGTGTGAAAATATAAAGAGGACCAGGGTAGAAGTATTAGGTGTATGTGAGAGTGAAAGAATGAATGGTCACTAAAGTCTAAATAAGAGTGAATGACTCATAACCTTTCATCGTCAACATGGTATATAAATATGACCATCAAATTATAAAAGATTATGACGGGTCGACGGTAGAGTGCGACACGTGCCTCGCTGGTCGCACCTGTGTTGATTAGCGGCGTTATAACAGGGTCCCTTTGTGTCTCCCTCCCTGGTCACTACCACGTTAATATCACAATTTTTGTTTTCGCAGATAAACAAGAAACACAACATAATAATGAAATATAACAATTATGTAAGTTGCTGAGTGAAGAGAGTAGAGCCTAGGCTAAAGTCATATCCAGTCCCTTGTGTGAAGTAGTATCCACAGCAGCATATTTATTAACACAAAAATCCCCTTTCATGAATATATGCTATCACCGACCAAAGTACGTTTTGGAAATTTACGATCAAGACGAAACGAGGGAAACATAAGACCCAACTCAGATAATAGAGAATTTATAACCCCAAATGGATATGTATGGAGGCGAGGCAGCGTAAGAACGAGTACCGCCTGAAAGAAGTACTTGGGTCATCTCGTCAAGAGGCTCCCCACCATAACTAACGCTAATTTGCATCTCGTATGACTTTATTAACGCGGTAGACGGGAGGATTTCTCACCAAGGAAGGTGTTATTTAAGGGCAATTCCTACCAGGTTGTAGTAAGCCAGGTAGATTTATATACAGAGAAAAAACTGAAATTCTTACGTATATATTTAATTTATTATGATGAGGGTCGCCTAAGCTCAGTAGGGGGGGGGGGTGGTTCATGATAGGAGAGATTTATGATGAGTTATCTTCATTATACTTCATTATTACGTGAAAAGTTAATCTTGACATATTTACAACCAAATTATAGTGATCAAGGTGCTGTTAATGACGAAGATAATGAACCAGAGGTAGTTATAGTGGTTGTGGTAGTTAGGGGTTAATGGTGGTTAAGGTTATAATTGTTGTTACTTAAGGATGGTTATTGAGGTGATTGTTGTTGTGAGGGAGATAGTGCTGATTGTAGTTGTGTTATTGTTGGTTATGCGAGTGTTTAGGGCAGTCAGTGTATGTATGTATGTATGTATGTATGTATGTATGTATGTATGTATGTATGTATGTATGTATGTAGTATGCCGCAAACCTCCAACCTTATTGCTGTAGAGAGAGACAGTCGATCAGTGTGGATTACTGATAAAAGCTTAATTCCCTATTGAACACAACAGCTTAATGGCCTATTGAACATAAAATCTTAATGGCCCACTGAACATAAGAGTAAATAACACCATTAAACAGAAAACCAATAAACCATCAGTTACTATAAGTTATTACCTTACCTAACCTAACCTAACCTAACCTAACCTAACCTAACCTAACCTAACCTAACCTAACCTAACCTAACCTAACCTAACCTAACCTATTAGCATTAGTTACGATAGTCAGTGTTCATTCAGGAATATTTAATACCATAACTTACTCATCCAATTTCAAGTCTCAGAAAATGAGTTCTTTCTTGTCCCTCACCACCGCCTCGCAAGACGTCATCACAAACTAGATCATATCTCACGTGAAATCTTGCCTTTTAAATTAATTTCCATAAAAAAGTTCCAGATTTCATGATTTTTGGGAGGCTGATTTAATATACATATAATTCACCCGGGGATATAAATTAGTAGTGTTGTTCTAGAAGTCATGATAAAGAACATACGTAACTCAGTCTTTAAAGTTCATCATCATCTTGACTACAGCGTTCACGAGAATTCATCACATGACGTCATCAAATACTCAGGTAATGTTGGACGCGTTTTGGTGGTCATTTTTTTTTAATTAAATTTTGACATGAATTTTTTATTTTTTTTTTTCCAATACGTGTTCCTTTAACGGTAAAATGTACTCTGAGAATATTAAGTGTCTGGCTGAGTACGTTTCCTGTCCTCTTACTACTAATATTATGTGTACTACGATGGCGTTACGAAATAGCTGATACGTACACCTGAGAAATTACCAGACTTACCTTAATTATTCAATAAACATTAAATTACGATTCTACGTTTGACCAAGAGAAAGAAAAAAATATGAAACAAAGGAATGAAAGAGAGACAGAAAAAGAAAGCAAAATGTAGCAGAATTAAATTAAGTTACCAGAATTATCTTAACTAAAACATTAATTCACGACTTTATGTCTGAGTAAGAGAATGAAAGAAAGAGATTAAGTAAAGGAATGAAAGAAAGAGAGAAAGAGAGACAGAAACAGAAAACGAAAATAGCAGAATGAAATGAGTTAGCTGACAGTTCTTGCCTTACATAACAAACATTCATACGAACGACCGAGTCTGTCTATTGCTCTACTTACTAAAACAAAGACGCAGGAAAATACTCAAATGAATGAGAGTTAACTATAGAGACAAGTGACGTGTGTTGGTCCTCACCTGCATAATACTGTACAAATATATTTACCTGGTTGGTATAAATCACTTAAATATGTGGTTATGGAATTTTTTATGTCAACAACAACAACATTCTGGTAGTCATGGTAACACTAACACACACACACACACACACACACACACACACACACACACACACACACACACCTGATATAATACAGTTGTTGCGGAAAATATGCTCAAGCCAGACAGTGTCGGGCGCCGGGTTACACCTGTCACTGATGTGTCCACACCTGTCTGACTCTGATGATGAAAATGGTTTTATGTTAAGCTAGAATTAGTGAGGGTCGGTGGTGCCAAAACCAGATTTACGCGGCTGGTTGTATAAGATTACTCAAATGGTTTTCACGAGACTACAAATAATATTAACTGATTATGGCAGTGATTCAATTCTGGCACCGTACTATTGTTGGAACTGTGTGTGTGTGTGTGTGTGTGTGTGTGTGTGTGTGTGTGTGCTAGAAGATGCAGTCAATAGTCACAGCTTCAGACATAAACAGTGACCGTCGTGTGTGGCTGCCTTGTCTTGCCACCAGCTTATAGCCTCATCCTAATTCCTCCTCGTATAGAGCCATGTTGCCTCAGTCGCGAGATATAATCCTATTAAGAAGGTATCCGTCGCTGAGAGACGGCCTGGTACTGTAGTGTCTCGCCCGTGGAGAGATTAACCTAGTGTAGTGTAGGTAGTTTGTGTGCAGGTTAATTATGGAACAAGGTAATCTCATTAACTAAGGGCAGTAAGTTTGGAGCGAGTGTCTGGTGTTTCTAGTTTAAGAATATTGCTTCTTATACCAGATAGAAATCACCGTGTGTATACCTAGACTCAAATACAGGACCCCATTTTATTTTACCTTGTGATTAAATAACCTAACCTAACCTAATCTAACTGCCCCAGGTAACGCTAAGGTGTTTAATCATCAGGCGACAATATTACCTGTAAGAGCTGATCAGATAATGGCCTGATCTCCAATACGATTAAGGTAATTTTACTCCCGTTTAAACTGTTCATAAATAAGAGATTACAGAGAGAATTCACCTTTTCTCTTCTTTGAATAATATGACTATTATCAAGGCTTAAAAGGTGTTCAAGAAATGCCATTGTGAAGGAGAGAGACAAGAGAAACAAGAAAAGGACGAAGAAGCAGCAGAAAATTTTAAATATTTACAAAAATCAGTTTAAAGCAAGATGTATTGGATGTTAGGCTGGCAGTAATAGTGTTAATAATCTGATGGGCAACACACGAAGCTTAGGTGACACAGGTATGACTAACACCAGGTGAACACAGAAAACTCAGACGAAACTCGGGTGAACACAGGTATGATTCACACGAAGCTCAGGTGAACACAGGTATGACTCAGACGAAGCTCAGGTGAACACAGTATGTCTCATGACAATGATCGTTCCTTTAACTGTCAAACTATTCCAAATAAAAATCTAAAAAAAAAAAAAATAAAAGTCAAAACAGAATATTCTCCCCAAACTTTAAAGAAACCACAAGAGAAAAATTACCCAAACGAAAATCTTACTCCTCACGAAAGACAAATTCTCACACAATCTTACACTTCGGGAGAAATACTTAATCTTTACCCATCCAGATGACGTAAAATAGTGAGGTATAATGAAAAAATATTATATATGGAGGTAAACACCGCCCCTCACCCGTCACCCCTCACCCCTCACCCTCACCCCTCGAGTGTGTGTACCCAGGATATTATTGTTTTCATTCCTTAACTCGTGTGTCACCTCAAGGCAGCAGGGAACAGCGTCTAACATTAACCTGACACCAACAGGGGTGTAGTAAACTTAACACCAACAGTTTACGATAAGGGTTTTTGTGACTTGGTAAAGTTTGTGAATGTTTGTTAGTTTGGGCAATGCAAATTTAATATTAGGTTAGGTCAGGTCAGGTGAATAGGTTAGGTTAGGTCAGGTCAGGTGAATAGGTTAGGTTAGGTCAGGTGAATACGGAAATATAACACGTTTTGATTTTACGATACTCTACCAATTTGTCTGCAGTTAAACTTCATATGGTGATAATTTGTTATAATCATTACAATTAGACTAACTCATTATACACGATTTGCTTCCCAATATTCCAAAAGGTAATTAATCTTGAAGCTGTGTAAAGAACCTATCCACACTAATTATTTAATCCTGTATATAATTTATCACATTAATCCACAACATTTCTATAATTATTAGTTTCGTGAATTATAAAACTGTTAGAACCAATATCAGCCATTATCCATAATTCCCTTTGTGTCTAATAAGTTATCATGAAAAAATATTCTTACAGGAAAATATTTAATGAAAACTGATTTTTTTTTTACAGTTTCTAAAAAAATAGTAAGATAAATGTATCGTATAAAAGCGACACAAATAAAATGGATGCATCTCATTAGTGCTCTCTGGGGGAAGAGGGGGGAGGGAGGGGAGGGGATAAAAATAAAATAAAACTGAGGAAATTATTATATTAGTGATAATATCTCACCAATTTTTTAATCTTCAGAAAGACAACAGTAATAGAATGTTACTTTACTTTACTTCGAAAGTTTAACATCATAATTGACCTTATATACATTACTGTAGCATCCCTTAATTACTTCAAGCACTCGCCTAATTATTACCTATTCCCTAATTGGAGTCTTATTTACTTTAATGGTGACGTTGACTTTATGACACGAATGTTACAGTTCTTATCTTATTGTTGGCGCTATAATGAAGGAAGTCACCGCCACACCCTTCTTCCATCACTACACTTACACCACCTCCTTCACCCCCTCCTTCGTCACCTCCTCCTTCATCACTATCTCCTCACCACCACCTCCTCCTCCGTCACCACCCCCTCCTCCTACACCACAGATATATTCTCGTGTCACCACCACCACCACACCTTCACTCTACCTCTGATACACACACACACACACACACACACACACACACAAACGTCATCCTACTCCTCTCTCACTCCTGTCATTACATTTCTCTCTCTCTCTCTCTCTCTCTCTCTCTCTCTCTCTCTCTCTCTCTCTCTCTCTCTCTCTCTCTCTCTCTCTCTCTCTCTCTCTCTCTCTCTCCTCCCCTCTTCGCTGCTCGTCCGTCTTGCTGTCACCAGGTATTTTTTTGCTCCTGTGTTTGTGTAGGTGTGTCACTCCCCCGCCGCCTCCACTACATCTTATTTCCTATGTTGATGGTTGACGTCATTCCTCTTTTGAGTAGCTGGTCAAGTGTATCAGGTTGTTGTTGTTGTTGTTGTTATTGTCGTTGTTGTTTTTTCTTTTCTTCGTCTTAATTTATTCATATTCACTTCTTCCCTCTTCCTCTCCCCTTCCACCCTCCATCCTTCCCTCCACCTCCCCTTCCCTTCCTCCCTCCATCCTTCCCTCCTCTTCCCCTACCCCCTCCTACCCCGGTCACCCCCTGATAGGCAGCCATACATCAGGTCTACTCTCAGGGTGTAAATCACTCTTCTTACCCTAGAATCTAGTCGGCATTTTCACATCAGCAGTAACTCAGGCGAGCGTCGTATATATCACCCATAATGCTTTGTCCCTCCCGCCCTACACACCTGTCCCTCCAGTCCTACACACCTGTCCCTCCAGCCCTACACACCTGTCCCTCCGGCCCTACACACCTGTCCCTCCGGCCCTACACACCTGTCCCTCCAGCCCTACACACCTGTCCCTCCAGCCTTACACACCTGTCCCTCCAGCCATACACACCTGTCCCTCCAGCCCTACACACACACCTGTCTCCAGTCCCACTGTCCTCTGGCCCTACACACCTGTCCCTCCGGCCCTACACACCTGTCCCTCCGGCCCTACACACCTGTCCCTCCAGCCCTACACACCTGTCCCTCCAGCCTTACACACCTGTCCCTCCAGCCATACACACCTGCCTGGCTCACTTAACATATATAACTGGAATTATATAGGTAACAGAGAGACAGACAGACACACAGACACACAGATAGATAGATAGATAGATAGATAGATAGATAGATAGATAGATAGATAGATAGACATAAAAAGAGGAAAACAGACAGATATATAGACAGAGAAACAGACAGGTAGAGGGTAGACGGACAGCTCACCTGGCGAAGGATACACTCCCATATACGCACTGGTAGAGGATCACCTTCAACCTATTTCCTTCGTCTTGAAAAATATCGAAACTGTGATATACGTTTCCTTCTATAAGAGTTACGGTCCATAAGCTTAACCTCCTAAGGGTCAAACTTCAAGCTTAATCCAACATGATCCTCAACCATGAAGACAAATGACTTTAAGCACTCTATTGCCCCGACAACTTGCTCTGACCGATCGCTCATCTGGTGTCAAGGGGGACCTGCAATTTTCCTCCCGATATGAAAATATAATATCCAGGCCGGGCGTGGTATCGGCCGAGCAAAATATCGGGTGTTGATAAATCTTTGTCCCCCCATCTGTCACCCCGGCGTCGTAAATCAATACTTTGAGATGCGAGTGAAGGAGATTTCATTGCCTTAATATCGTCGTCCCGCTGGAAAACTAAGCCAAGCTGTTACTGCTGGGAGCGACCCTAGCTGACAGCCCCAGAGAGATGATCTAGTGGCCCCAGAGATGATCTAATGGTCCCAGAGAGATGATCTAATGGTCCCAGAGAGATGATCTAGTGGCCCCAGAGAGATGATCTAATGGTTCCAGAGATGACCAATGGGTCCCGGTGGTGAGAGCGACCCACGGCCCAAGAGAGACAGGATCTTTGGTCATCCCTGTGAGAGACATTCCAGGCTCCTGAGATGATCTAGGTGGTCCCAGAGAGATGATCTAGTGGTCTAAGAGATGATCTAATGGTTCCAGAGATGATTTAATGCCAGAGGATGATTTAGTGTTCCTAGGAGATGATGTAGTGGTCCTGAGAGAAAACTAGGCCCATAGAGCGATGTAGTGACCCGAGAGTTATGGTTTTCCGGAGATGATCTAGCAGGCCAGAGTGGATCTAATGTTCCAGAGAGATGATCTAATGGGCCCCTAGAGAGATGATTTAGTGGCCCTAGAGAGACTTGAAGGGTCCTGGAGATGATCTAATGTCCCATGGGTAAGATCTGTGGTCCCAGAGAAAGATCTATGTGTCCCAGGAGATGAAGTGGGTCCTTGAGATAAATTAGTGGCCCAGAGATGATCCAGTGACCCCAGAGAGCATTTATTCCACGTTCTAGAATATTTAATGGGTCCCAGAGATGATCTAGTGGTAAAAGAGATGTTCTAATGACCTCAGAGATGATCTTACTGGGTCCCAGAGATGATCTACTTGGGTCCTGAGAGATGAAGTGAACCTGAGAGATATCTTGGTTTCCAGAGATGATCCAGTACCTGGGAGATGATTCAATGGGTCCCAGAGAGATGATCTAGTGGTTCCAGAAATGATCTTAGTGGCTCCAGAGATGATCTAATGGTTCCAGAGAGATGACTCCAATGGTCCCAGAGATATCTTAATGTCCCAAGAGATACATACCATCCAGGAGATGATCTAATGGTTTCTAGATATCTAATGATGATCTAATGGTCCCAGGAGATGATCTAATGGTCCTCTAGAGAAAAGATCTAGTGGTCCCAGAGATGGAAGTAATAACCTAGAGGACCCTAGTGCTCCAGAGATGATCCAGTGACCCAGAGGATGATCATGGTCCCAGAGAGATAGATCTAGTGGGCCCCAGAGATGATCCCAATGGTCCCAGAGAGATGATCTAATGGCCCCAGAGAGATGATCTAGGGGCCCCAGAGAGATGATCTATTGGTCCCAGGAGATGATCTAATGGGTCCCAAGAAAGATCTAGGTGTCCCCAGGAGAAAATTCTAGGGGTCCAGAGATGAAGCAAATTCGGGAGAGGACCAGTGGCTCCAGAGACAGATCCAGACCTCTAGAGAGATGATCTAATGGTCTCCAGAGATGATTTAATGGTCCCAGAGATGATCTAGTGGTGGAAGAGATGCCCCACGGGCCCCAGAGATGATCTAATGGTCCCAGAGATGATCTAATGGTCCCAGAGATGATCTAATGGTTCCAGAGGCGAAGCAACAACTGAGAGACAATCTGCGGCTCCAGAGATGATCCAGGACCTAGAGAGAGATGATCTAGTGGTTCCAGAAATGATCTAGTGGTTCCAGAAATGATCTAGTGTCTGAGAGATGGATCTAATGTTCTGTAGGATGATCTTACTGTCCCAGAGATTTAATGGCCCCTTGAGATGACATAATAATTGTCCCAGAGAGATGAGATCTAATGGCCCTAGAGATATCTAATGGCCCCAGAGATGATTCTAATTTGGTCCCAGAGATGATCTAATGGTCCTAGAGAAAAGATCTAGTGGTCCCAGAGATGAAGTAATAACTTGAGAGACTCAGTGGCCCAGAGATGATCCAGTGACCCCAGAGAGATGATCTAATGGTCCCAGAGAGATGATCTAGTGCCTCCAGAGAAACCATGGTCCCAGAGATTGCAGGGTTCTAGGAGAAACCCAGGTCCCAGAGAGAACCTAGTGTCCCCAGAGAGATGAGATCTAGTGGCTCCGGTGAGAAAATGTGGTCCCAGAGGATGAACTAGGTGGCCCTGAGAGATGATGCACAGCCCCAGAGAGATGATCTAGTGGCCCCAGAGAAAAACTAGTGGTCCTAGAGATGTGTCAGTGGCCCCAGAGAGATGATCTAGTGGCCCGTGAGAAACTCAGTGGTCCCTAGAGATGAACCAGGCCCCAGAGAGATGATGCACAGCCCCAGAGAGATGGACTAGTGGCCCCAGAGAAACCATGGACCCAGAGATGAGCTTAGGCCCTAGAGAAGAACTGAACAGTGATGGTGGTAGTAGTGGGTAATGGTGGCGGGTGGTGGTGGTTTTAGTGGTAGCATTTGCTGGTAGAAGGGGAAGTGGGTGAGGTGAGGAGGGGTGGGGTTGAGAGGTTGGGGAAGGATGAGATGGTGAGTGGGGTGGGGGAAGGGTGGTGTGATGTGAGTGGGGAATCACACCTTTCCCAGCGGTGGTTCTGCACCTTCTGCTGGCGCCTGACGGATTGTTCCTTTCTCACCTGCATCATACCACCCAACACCTATTATTTGCACACTTCAATACTACATCCTATACCATTCCTACGCCCTCACACCACCACGCCTTTCACTACCCCCACCTTCCCGCCCCTGGAACATATTTAGGTTGATGGAGCAGTCTATTTTTCTTCACATTTTTACCAGGTTAATTAAATTAAATCTTAATCATTCCTCAGTTTTATCAAAGAAGATTAATTTGTTTCATTAATCTGCCATCACTTTGGTGAAAAACGTGTGAGATCAAACTCAATTATGCTTTGTATAGATGGAGTGTTTTGTTAATTATGGTGGAGGGAGAGGAGTCATCCTGTTGACGGATTGATCCAGTTGTAGGAGGCAAGTGGCTGAGAGAGGAGGTTTGCATGAGAGGAGGTACTGGTATGAGAAGAGGAGGTATTGGTAAGAGAAGAGGAGGTACTTGAGAGAAGAGGAGCATTGGGCATAAGAAGAGGAGGTACTGGCAAGAAGAGGAGGCATTGGTATGAGAAGAGGAGGTGCATGGCGAGAGGAGGAGGCATTGCATGAGAAGAGGAGGAGGCATTGGCATGAGAGGAGGAGGTACTGCATGAGAAGGAGGTGCATTGGGAAGGAGAAGAGGAGGTACTGCATGAGAAGAGGAGGTGCATGCATGAGAGGAGGAGGTACTGCATGAGAAGAGGAGGTACTGGGAGAGGGGAAGAGGGAGGTATTTTAGTGAGAGAGTGAGTAAATGGTATGAGGAAGAGAGGTGCTTGGCATGGGAGGAAGAGGAGGTACTGCATGAGAAGAGGAGGTATTGGGTATGGAGAAGAGGTGTGCAAGGAGAAGAGGGGGTATGGCATGAGAGGAGGAGGTGCGGGTGGCGAGAAGAGGTGGAGGTATTGGCATAGAAGAGAGACAGAGAAGAGGAGGACTGGCATGAGAAGAGGAGGTACTGGATGAGAGGAGGAGGTATTGGCGTGAGAAGAGGAGGTACTTTGGGATGAGAAGAGGAGGTGCATGAAGGCGAGAGGAGGAGGTACTGGCACAGAGAAGAGGAGGTACTGGCATGAGAGGAGTGGAGGTGTATGCATGAGAGGAGGAGGCAGTATGAGAAGAGGAGGTACTGGCATGAGAGGAGGGGAGGTACTAGAGGGGAAGAGGAGGTGCTGGTACAAGAAGGAGGTACTGCATGAGAAGAGGAGGTGCAAGGAGGAGGAGGTACTGGCATGAGAAGAGGAGGCACTTGGAAGGAGAAGAGGGAGGTGACGGGATGAGAGGAGGAGGTACTGGGCATGAGAAGAGGAGGTACTGGGATGAGAGGAGGAGGAAGGGGGAGGAGGTACTGGGTGAAGGAGAGGAGTGGGGTGAGAGGAGAGGTATTGTATGGAGGAAGAGGGGGTAATGGCGTGAGAGGAGGAGGTGGTATGAGAAGAGGAGGTATTGGTATGAGGAGGGGAGGTACATGAGAAGAGGAGGTACTGCATGAGAGAGGAGGTACTGGTATGAGAAGAGGAGGTACTGGGATGAGAGGAGGAGGTACGGTAAGGAGAAGAGGGGGTACTGGAATGAGAGGAGGAGGTACTACATGACAAAGAGGGAGGCATGGGTATGAGAGGAGGGAGGTACTGGAAGGAGTAAAGAGTATGCACTGGGCATGAGAAGGTGAGGTACTGGCATGAGAAGAGGAGGCACGAAAGTGAGGAAGAGGAGGTATTGGGTATGGAGAAGAGGAGGCATTGGCGTGGAGAAGTGGGTAAGCAGTATGAGAAGAGAGGCCGCAAGGAGAGAGGAGGCACGCGCGAGAAGAGGAGGTACTGGCACAGAGAAGAGGAGCTTGGTGTATGAGGGAGAAAGAAGAGTAATGAGAAGAGGAGGTATTATGAGAAGAGGAGGCATTGGCGAGGAAGAGGAGGTACTGGCAGGAGTGGTGTAGGGAGACAGGGGAGGGTGTAGAGACAGGAGGCAGAGACAGGGGAGGGTGGGGGAGGCAGGAGTGGTGGGGAGAGAGGAGGGTGGGGAGACAGGGCAGAGGCAGGAGTGGTGTAGAGACAGGATAGGAGGACAGAGGGGAGGGGAGATGGTGGTGGTAGAGACAGAGTGGGTGTAGGAGACAGGAGTGGTAGGGAGACAGGAGGGTGGTAAGACAGAGGTAGACAGGCGGGGGAGACAGAGGGTGGGGAGGGAGGCAGGAGGGTGTAGGGAGACAGGAGGGTGGGGAGGCAGGAGACAGAGTGGTGTAGACAGTGAGTGCAGAGGCAGGAGTGGTAGGAGACAGGAGTGTGTAGGGGACAGGAGGTAGGAGGCAGGGAGGTGTGGGGAGACAGGAGTGGGGGAGGGGAGGCAGGGAGGGGGAGGCAGGGGAGGGGGTGGGGGAGGGTAGGGAGGGTGGGGGAGGGGTGGTGGGAGGGTGGTGGGGAGGTGAGGAGGGGTGTAGGGGAGACAGGAGGTAGGGGAGGCAGGAGGGCAGAGACAGGAGGGTAGGAGACAGGAGGGAGAGAGAGGGTGTAGAGACAGAGGCAGAGGACAGAGGGGAGGGGTGAGGGAGCGGGGAGAGACAGGAGGGTGTAGGAGACAGGAGGGGGTAGGGGAGACAGGAGGGGGGAGGCAGGAGTGGGGAGACAGGAGTGGGGGAGACAGGAGGTGTAGAGACAGAGGGTGTAGGGAGACAGGGAGGGTAGGAGACAGGCGTGGAGCAGGAGGTGGTGGGAGACAGGAGGGTGAGATAGGGAGTGGTGAGGAAAGTATGGAGGTGTAGAGGCAGGATATCGAGCAGAACCTTACACACTTTCCCTTCTGACATCATTTCTATACTAAGTTTCATTTGTGTAGGATGTATGGTGACATCTTGTGTGTGTGTGTGTGTGTGTGTGTGTATAGATATTGATAGATTTATTCTTCCTAGTTAAGCACTTCAATAGGCCTTAGAGAAAAGACTAAACACCATTCATAAAACATAAATAACTCTTGATAATACTATGCTGTTCACCACCGACCTCCCCCGTCAATATAAAATACGCATATAAATATCATCAAAGCCATTTGCAGTTTATTTCAGAGTGACAATATGAATATAATTATTGTTAATATTATTTAAATCTATTTGGTTGAATTGAGAGAGCTATAAATTATTTTATATCACTTCAAGTGTTGAAAATAATAAATGCATCCAGTAGGCCATTAATGTCAACAGCTTTATACAATGAATAAACAATTAATATCTCTAATACAGTATCTGAGTATATTTTTAGGTATACAGTTTAGTTATATTGAGTCATTTATAAACATGCATTAATTGGTAGCTTGTTAGGGATTATTTGTCCATTTATTACAGCCTATACATTATTTACGCATTAATTACAGTCTATAGTATTAATTTACCTATTAATTACAGTCTATAGGGATTATTCACCCTTTAATTAGTCTATAGGATCACTGCCCATGGTTCAGTCTATAGTATATTTCACCCAATACTGGCTGCCCATGGTGATTATTTATTCCAATTAATTACAGTACACCAAATCAGCAAAATTTGACTGCCATATATTATGTTTCAGACCCCATCAGTTCTGAGCAGGTCTATTCATATTGTTTGTGTGTGTGTGTGTGTGTGTGTGTGTGTGTGTGTGTGTGTGTGTGTGTGTGTGTGTGTGTGTGTGTTGGATAAGACAGACATACTGACTAAGATATAAAAAATATATATAGGTCTTAAGGCTGTGCATTGTCTCACTGAGGTCTATCACTCTGTCTCGTACTATCTTCTATCAACTTTCTACCTCACCTGTCCTCACTATCTCTCACTAACTTTCTCTACCTCACCTGGCCTAACACCCCTCATTTTATCCTGAATAGTTGTCATAAATCATTCCCTCACCTGTCACCCATGGGCGGAGTCTGCTGGGTGGTCATGCCTGAATTATTCTGCTTACCTCTCTGAGCGACCCCCTAAAATGAGTCTCTGCGCCCCCATGAACTGACTCTGCCTACCCTGAACTGACTTCCTGCGCCCGGAACGGTGACTGACTCCTGTGCCCCTCTTTGAACTGACTTCCCCGCCCCCGCGACTTTCAGCATATCCCGTCGTTTTATCAGTTTTATTATTATTATTTATAACTTATGAGAGTAAACTTTTAGCAGCCAGAGAAGCTGAATTGTGACTGTGACAGATATTAAAGTTCTTATAATTGCTACTTTTATATGTTAATGCATTTTATTGTAGTTTTGATAATTCTATAAAATCAGACGTCTTCCATCATTGAAATTTTAGCTTTTTTTTGTATAGAACGCCATTATAAAGGTTATTTTTATATTTATAAATTTGCATTTTCTTGCACAACGGCATTATAATATATTGATAATTCACAACATAAATTTTAAAGGTTCTTCTAATGTGACGACAGACACTCATACATATATCAATTAATTTCAAACTTAAAAACACACATTATTTGTCTATATGTCATAAAAAGGTTAAGTCTCTCGTCCGACTTCCCCAATAAAACTGTTCATCTTTATCTCTAACTTCCCCACAAGTATTAAGGTCTGATCTCTGGTCTTCTCTCACTAAGTCCTCCCTTGTTGCTCTCCCATAACGAGTTCACTCAACTTTTTCGCTCCATCAATCACAATCCCGCTCTGCACCTCGCTAACTTTCTCCACAATACTTATCCCTCGTTCAGTTTTCTTCTCGTTATCGCTGACTGAAAACTTCTTTGTACATGGGAACAGTTGGTTACTATTGATTTCTTGTTCATACAGGTATTCCACCGCATTGTGCCTCTTTTTCATTTTTAAGTAACTTCTTCCTGGTTGACCCAGTTTCTCTTAAAAAACATTATTCATAACTTCAAGTTTTAAATTGAAGATAGGCATTGAGTCTCGTCGGCAAAAACAAAAGTAATTTAAACAGGTAATTGGTGATATTTACACTCGTGTCTTACCTGCTAATTAATTATACAACTTTCACCAGACAAGGGGTGTTTATGTTGATAACGACTTTTATTCCAAGTCATTTTAGTATTCTGGTTTTTTACTGGTTCAGGCTGACGAAGATTAAACCAATGAACGCTGGAGGTTTTACCATGGTGAATATTAGATTAATTAACCCAGAAAGTTAACCCATTAATTCACCAATATTCAATCAATCCTCATTATAAGTTTTTTTTTGTTTTAAGCAACAGTGAAAAATCCAGACACGACTATGACACCATTACCATGAGCTTCCAACAACACAAACTGTTAACACCATTTACTGACACTGTTATCGCTGTAACCTCACGAGGGACATAGTTAGAGTCTTATCTATGAGTGAACACAGACAGTTACGGGATGAAAGACAAATAATTTCTCTCATTTCGTAACCTAGACTCAACTGAATACACCTATTTAGGCCTATGCTATAATTACCTGGATTTCATACCTACTGGACACTACAGCCCCACTCACCTGGACAACATGCATGAGATCAAGAAAACAATTATTGTCTTTTAAATAAACTGTTTTACTAACATTGTGTGTGTGTGTGTGTGTGTGTGTGTGTGTGTGAGTAGCACAGCAGGGGTATTGGGGTCATCATCACATAATGGTCCTGGATGAAAATAATAAGGGTTGTTAGGAGGCGAGTGGCCTGCTACTGATGACGTGGGTGGTGGTGGTAGGTGGTGATGGCAGGCTGTGGTAGGAGGTGGTGGTGGGGGGTGGGGTGGGGTGTGATGGTGGTAGGGGGAGGGAGTGTGGTAGGTAGGTAGTCGTGGTGGGTGTGATGGTGAGGTGGTGGTGGGGTGGGATGGTGGTGAGTGTGTGGTGGAGGTAGGGTGGTGGTGGTGGGTGATGGTGGGTAGGTGGTAGCAGTGTGGTGGGGTGATGGTAGCTGTGGTGGGAGTGAGTGGTGGTGGGTGGAGGTGTGGTGGTGGTAGTGGTAGGGTGAGTGGTGGTGGTGGTAGTAGTTGTGGTGGTGGTAGTAGGTGGTGGGGTGTGATGGTAGCTGTGGTGGAGGTGATTGTGTGGTGGTAGTGGTGGTGGTGAGTGTGGTGGTGGTGGTGGTAGAGTTAGATAAGAACGAATTAAGTCTTACATACATTGACTAGTGTTGCACTTAAGTCTATCCTGTGAGCCGCGCCAGAGGATTAAAGAACAGAGATAATACAGAATATTTACTTTAATTAACTCCTAGCAGTCAGGTATGTAGGCCATCACCTGTTGAGATTCAAGGGTCGTTTGTAATATCTTAATTTATTCCTTTACGGCTGACTTTAATTGGTTTATTTCTACTCTGTCTACATACACACACACACACACATACATACAAACATACATACATACATACATACATATTATTACATACATATGCAGTGAGAGTGAGTATGACAGGAACCAACACTGCCACTATGCTGTCCGTTGTGGCTGAGAGTCATTCATGTTTTTATATAAAAGAGGAAAGATAAAAAAAAAACAGCGTGTCAGTACCGTCCAACTTCCATGTTTATGAGAAAGTTATAATAACATGTACAAAACTCCGTAGTTCCTGGGCGACGTAATAGCAAAATTAGATCATGAATTGCAGATAAAAGCACGAGAAATTTAAATAAAAAAAGTGAGGGAAAGTCGAGTCTTATCTATGAGAGAGAGAGAGAGAGAGAGAGAGAGAGAGAGAGAGAGAGAGAGAGAGAGAGAGAGAGAGAGAGAGAGAGAGAGAGAGAGAGAGAGAGAGAGAGAGAGAGAGAGACCTCTCCCCATACCACCAGACTCCCAACACAACTCCCACCCTCCCCCAGCAACCACCTCATCCTCCCAACAGATCCATCGCCCTCCCAGCACCACCATCCTCCCCAACACATCCATCGCCCCCCAGCACCACCATCCCCTGCACACATCCATCGCCCTCCCCCAGCAACCACCATCCTCCCCAACATCCATCGCCCTCCCAGCACCACCATCCTCCCCAACCACATCCATCGCCCTCCCAGCACCACCATCCTCCCAACACACCCATCGCCCTCCCCGTTAACCACCATCCTCCCCAACACATCCATCGCCTCCCCAGCACCATCCTCCTTGCAACACATCCATCGCCCTCCCCAGCACCACATCCTCCCCATCATCACCAAAACACTGAAAGAAAGAATTAGAATATCGGGATAAGTCTATTAGGCAGACGTAGTTTAAAGCTTGTATTTTAAAGATCGTTCACGCGATAACCAAAAAACTTTTGATTTTACAATTTCTACTGAAAGTTTGCAATACATCAAACAAACCTGACCGAGAATAGTATGTGTTTTTAAAAAATACTCGTCAACTATAAGATCCACATTGTCAAAGTTTAAAGGAAATAATGAAGGTAAGAGGGGTATTAGTATAATTCTACATGTTACTTTATAGCTAAACAGACGCCAATGGTCTTCAAAACTACATTTATTCATCTATGATCTTAGTGTTGGCAAAATAACATCATCATATGTACGAATGAAGAAAATCACCTAGTGTCGATCCACGTGTCTCTTGGAGTTAGCTACCATTATCTTCGCTCAAACGTTTCCTGTCTTTACCAATCGTCCCAGGACTCTGCATGTCTCAGGGACCAAACAGCTTTTAATATTATCGATTCATCTCTAGTCTTGCCCTCCTCACCTCACACCCATAAGTGAGATAAAGAGGAATAAGAGAAAACAGAAGATTAAGGACTAAGTTGAGACAATAAAGGAATGTAAGAGAGTTATACAATGATAAGAACAACAGGTAAATACAACACTCACTATACCAGGTTGGGTTGTGTTGTGTTGGATACAAATGAAGAGAAAAATGAACGAATTCCTAATTGGCGTAAAATAAGGTCACTCACTCACTCACTCACTCGATCAATGATATAAACTGTACCACTGCTCCTGGTCTCGTCTACACTAACATGAGCTGACACGTTCTGCTCCACCGGCGGCTGTGTTGTAAAGCCTCGGTCCAGTATTGGGTTACAACTGTCTACATATCAAAGCGTATTCAGAGATTGGTGACGACTCTCCCTTGTTAGGTGCTAGTTTATCACTTTCTTGAATGATATAAAAGTGTGCAATTTTATTTAAAGTATATGGCTAGTTATTATTTTTGACGCCTTTTGTTGGGTTGGGTTGGGTTGGGTTGGGTTGGGTTACGTTGGGTTTACGTCTAGCTTAGCGTTGGACAAAGAGTAGTTTCATTCACTCTTGAGGTTAGGGATTTGTGGACCCAGCTGACAGATACGCAATCCCAGTACAGTTGGTGGTGGAAGATTCACCAGCTGCAGGGCTGCTTTCTGATTCATCTTCAAGCTTAGCGATGGTGATTCTCCTGTCTGAAAGCTTCTCCACAGGTTTCATATAGACTCAACATTCACAGCTGTTGGGGGTCCACCACCGACTGTGGGTCATTCTCGTGGCTCTGTCCCCCGTGTGTCTCAGCGCTCAGCAACAACTTTTAACAGCGCCATAACTACACTCACCCCCATAAGTTTCAACAAGTTCCCGTGTGTACCATGAGTGATGGTCTTACCTCAAATAAACAACGGTACGGCTGTTTGGTGGTAAATATTATTACTTAGTGAGGTCATGTTTCACTATCTGAATGAAGGAAATATTTACATTAAGATACTGAGACAACACCCGACTATAAAGGTTTTTAAAGACGAAATTAAAAGGACTTCATTAACTAAATAAAAATGGCTTGCTTGTTCCCATAGATGTAAAAATGAGTAGAATAAAGCAGATTATTCTATTTCATTTACACATCTTATAGAAACTAACTCTAAGCATAACACAGGTGAGCGCAACACAACATGACGTAATTACCTTGATACCGTGTAATAACATGGGAGGGATAAAGGAGGCTTATTACATCTACCTGCCTCCCTAGTACGTAAACAAGGGGTAAATATATTAATTATTCCATGCATAAGGCAACTAGTGGTGAAGGGTCAGGCCAGGTCATGGTAGGCGCTAGGGGCTACTGTGGGTCTAGATCACTTTTGGGTCTAGGGAAATTTTAACTTTTAAATTGGATGTAGACGCAAATTAGCAAAAATATCAATAAATTAGAAAAGAAATTTAGAAATAATTCAACCAAGTCTTCAAATTTCTCGTCACTGGCCCTGCAAACGACACTAAAGACAGGACACTGACCATGCTGGCACCCAAACACGGTACTAACCACAAGACACTGACCGCACGACACCGACCACACGACTATGACCACAGAGCACTCAACCACACGACACTGACCACACGACACTGACCACACGATACTGATCACACAGAGCACCAACCACACGACACTGACCACACGACTATGACCACAGGAGCACCAACCAGACGACACTCGACCACGCGACTATGACCACAGAGCACTAACCACACGACACTGACCAGATGACGATTACCACAGAGCACTAACCACACGACACTGACCACACGACTATGACCACAGAGCACTAACCACACGACACTGACCACAAGACATTGACCACACGGCTCTTCACCCCGTCATGGTGAGTAACAAGCGCACATTATGGTCCAGACCCCCTCCGTCGTTGATAGTCAGAATATGTCCACCTCAGCTCTGCCTCGCCACCATCGTCGCCATACTGGAGGTGTTCAATCAACTGTATATGAGACAGTGAGGAAGGATCAAACTCGCTGCTTCACTGTGACTCAATACCCGAAGTTCTGACCAAAAAGTTGAAGCTGTACAAGAAGAAAGTTTGAGGATATATCATATTTCCTGAGACATTCTTGCTGATGGCCAGTTTCCAAAGGACTTGTCCAAGGATCTCACGGTCCAACTGTCTCAGGCTGTAAGATGAATGTCACCGGTATTTTCTCTGACTTGAGCCCTAAAAGATCGCTGAGTTTATACTTGTGAAGAACTCCATATGAAACTTTCTGAAGGGATGTTGATGTTCTATAAAACTAACATAAATATATTTGTTTTATAATAGGAAAATACATCGCAGCTGACCCCTGCCAGTAAACACACCGCCTCGTTCTACTCCCCAATACTATCAAGCGTTATCATCCACCTCCCTCACGAAGCACATCTTTTCAGCACATCTTTTCTCTATCATCATCACTGGCAATCATCTCCTCCTCCTCCGTTATCACCAACTGTACCCTTCCCCATCATTATCACCCGCCACGTGAGGTATTTCCGTCATCACCCAGGATACCCTTCATCACCACCACCACCATCATCATCACCACCACCGTCATCACCCAGGACACCCTTCACCACCACCATCATTACCACTATCCGTCAACACTCTAGGACACCACTTCACCACCACCATCATCACCACCACCATCATCATCACCACCACCCGTCATCACCCAGGACACTCTCCACCACCACCACCATCATCACCACTATCCGTCATCACCAGGGACACCACTTCACCACCACCATCATCACCCGCCGTCATCACCCAGGACACCTTTCACCACCATCATCACCCAGGACACTCTTCACCACTACCATCATCACCCAGGACACCTCTTCACACCACATCATCACCACCACCCGTCATCACCCAGGACACCCTTCACCACCACCCGTCATCACCCAGACACCTCTTCACCACCACCCGTCATCACCCAGGACACCACTTCACCACCATCATCACCTCTACCCGTCATCACCCAGCACACCACTTCTACCACACCACCACCATCATCACCACCACCCGTCATCACCCAGGACACCTTCACCACCATTCAATCCGTCATCACCCAGGACACCACTTCACCACCATCATCCCACCCGTCATCACCAGCACACCACTTCACCACCACCACCTCATCATCACCACCCGGCCATCATCACCCAGGATGCCTCTTCACCACCACCCGTCATCACCCAGGACACCCTTCACCACCAGGGGGGCCTTCTTCCATAACTCTCTTCGCCTTCCTCATCCAACTCCAATAAGCAGCTAACTTCTACTTAATCTACTACCAACTTGCTCTCGTCTCTGCTAACACAACTCAGCTCCAACAGTTAACAGGCTATATTTCAAAACACCATCACCACTACCATCACCTTACACCATCTTCATCATCACAACCACCACCACTCACCATCAGTCTACCACCACCCAGCACCAGGCGCTACACCACCACACTACTGGCCACCATCATTAACCATCACACCTGGCCATCGGTGGGAACGCCAGATGCTGTATTCATCAGCGTCTGGCCTATCGTCTGCTGCGGGGGCGGTGCCTCCACCTACTGTAGCTGAGAGAAGGGGAGGGTAGGGGAGGGGAGGAAGAGCAGGAGAAGGGAGGAGTGAGGGAAAGGGGGAAGATTGAAACGAGGGGGATGTGCTGGGAGATTTGGGGAGCCGGGGGGAGGGAGGGGAGAGAAAGGGTGAATTTCTAGGGTGAGTATCTTCAGGTGGTCCGTTAGGAGGAGCTCCTCTGGTGTCACTTTACTACTGTATTGTCTTAGCTGGAGTGATTCAGTGTTGGTAGACGCCCCCGCTGAGGACTCTGAAGGAGCTTGTTGTGGGTCGTTGTTTTTAATGCTGACGCGGCTATGGGTTATTGTCTTGGCCGGTGATGTGGGGTTATTGTATTGGCCTGTGATGTGTTGTTGTCTTGGCGTGTGATGTGTTTATTGTCTGGACGGTGATGTGTTGTTGTCTTGGACGGTGATGTGTTATTGTCTTGTGCAGGATGTGTTATTGTCTTGGCGGTGATGTGTTATTGTCTTGACGGTATGTGGTTATTGTCTTTGGCTTTGGTGATGTGTTATTGTCTTGGCTTTGGTGATGTTATTGTCTTGGACGGTGATGTGTTGTTGTCTTGGACGGTGATGTGTTATTGTTTGGCTCTGTGATGTGTTTTGTCTTTGGTCGGTGATGTGTTATTGTCTTGGATTTGGTGATGTTTTGTCTTTGACTTGTGATGTGTTATTGTCTTGGCCGGTGATGTGTTATTGTCTTGGATTTGGTGATGTGTTATTGTCTTGGCCGGTGATGTGTTTTGTTTGGCTGGTGATGTGTTGTTGTATTGGACGGTGATGTGTTATTGTCTTCGACGGTGATGGTGTTTGGTTGTTGGTTATTGTGTTGGACGGTGATGTGTTGTTGTGTTGACGGTGATGTGTTATTGTTCTTGGCCGGTGATGTGTTTTGTTTCTTGGATTTGGTGATGTGTTATTGTCTTGGACGGTGATGTGTTATTGTTTTAATGGTGATGTGTTATTGTCTTGGCTGGTGATGTGTTATTGTCTTGACGGTGATGTTATTGTCTTTCAATGGTGATGTGTTATTGTTCCTGGCCTGTAGATGTGTTGGATTATTGTCTTGGGATTTGGTGATGTGTTATTGTCTTGGATTTGCGATGTGTTATTGCCCTTGGCTTTGGTGATGTGTTATTGTCTTGGGCCGGTGATGTGTTATTGTCTTGGATTTGGTGATGTGTTATTGTTCCTGGCTTCTTGCATGTGTTATTGTTCTGGCTGGTGATGTGTTATTGTCTTGGATTTGTGATGTGTTGTCTTGGCCGGTGATGTGTTATTGTCTTGGCTGGTGATGTGTTATTGTCTTGGCTGGTGATGTGTTATTGTCTTGGCCGGTGATGTTATTGTCTTGGACGGTGTGATGTGTTATTGTCTTGGACGGTGATGTGTTATTGTCTTGACGGTGATGTGTTATTGTTCTGGACGGTGATGTTATTGTCTTGGCTGGTGATGTGTTATTGACTTGGCCGGTGATGTTATTGTCTGGACTTGGTGATGTGTTATTGTCTTAATGGTGATGTGTTATTGTCTTGGCCGGTGATGTGTTATTGTCTTGGCCGGTGATGTGTTATTGTCTTGGCTGGTGATGTGTTATTGTTCGGATTTGGTGATGTGTTATTGTTCTGGCCGGTGATGTGTGTTATTGTCTTGGCTTTTGGTGATGTGTTATTGTTCCTGGGATTTGGTGATGTGTTATTGTCTTGGCTGGTGATGTGTTATTGTCTTGGCCGGTGATGTTATTGTTCTTGGCTCAGTGATGTGTTATTGTCTTGGATTTGGTGATGTGTTATTGTTCTGGACGGTGATGTGTTATTGTTCCTGGCCGGTGATGTGTTATTGACTCTGGCCGGTGATGTGTTATTGTTCTGGACGGTGATGTTATTGTCTTGCCGGTGATGTGTTATTGTCTTGGCCGGTGATGTTATTGTCTTGGACGGTGATGTTTTGTCTTGGCCGGTGATGTTATCTTGGCCGGTGCATTGTGTTATTGTCTTGGACGGTGATGTATTTATCTTGGACGGTGATGTGTTGTGTCTTGGCCGGTGATATGTTATTGTCTTGGCCGGTGATGTGTGTGTCTTGGACGGTGATGTTGGCCATCGCTTGGACGGTGATGTGTCTTGGCCGGTGATGTGTTGTGTCTTGGACGGTGATGTGTTATTGTCTTGGACAGTGATGTGTTATTGTCTTGGCCGGTGATGTGTTATTGGAAGGTTGTGTTACACCAGGTGAAGGTGGATGGTTCTACGTACACCAGCGTGAGGGTGTTACAGGTGGATGGTTTTGTTATTATGTGGGTTTGTTACGGTTGATGGTTTTGTTATGAGTGGGATGGTGTTATGCAGGTGATGGTTGTGTTAATATTGTGAGGGTGGTGTTTGTTGGTGTGATGGTTGTGTTAAGGTGGATGGTTCTGTTGTCAGCGTGAGGTTGTGTTACGGTGTGATGGTTGTGTTGTATAGCGTGGAGGTTGTGTTGGAGGGTGGTTGTGTTAAAACAGGTGAGTTGTGTTACGGTGTGAGGTTGTGTTACACCAGCGTGGGGGTGAGGTGGTGGTTGTGTTATGAGGGTGATGTTTGACGGTGGGGTGTGTATTAGGTGGAGGTTGTGTTGCACCAGAGTGATGGTTGTGTACGGTGATGGTTGTGTTATGTGGGTGTAGGTTGTGTTTGTGAAGGTTGTGTTACTGGAGTGAGGGTTGTGTTTCTGTATGTTTGTGTTGGGTGGAGGTTGTGTTAGTGAAGTTTTGTTCCCATTGTGAGGGTTTTACGGTGGAGGTTGTGTTAGGTGAT
>NW_024738608.1:4167153-4254653 GCF_018991925.1 Homarus americanus
GGTGGATGGTTGTGTTACACCAGGTGAAGGTTGTGTTCTCTATTGTGAGGGTGTAGTTGGGTGGAGGTTGTGTTACACCAGAGTGGTGGATGGTTCTGTTACACCAGCGTGAGGGTTGACGGTGGAGGTTGTGTTATGAGGGTGATTACGGTGGATGGTTGTGTTACACCAGAGTGAAGGTGGATGGTTCTGTTACACCAGCGTGGTGACGGTGGATGGTTCTATTATGAGGGTGAAGGTGGATGGTTGTGTTACACCAGAGTGAAGGTGGATGGTTCTGTTACACCAGCGTGAGGTGTGGATGGTTCTGTTACACAGGTGAAGGTGGATGGTTCGTGTTGTTACACCAGGTGAAGGTTGTGTTAACCAGCGTGAAGGTGGATGGTTCTATTATGAGGGATGAGTGGATGGTTGTGTTACACCAGAGTGAGGTGGATGGTTCTGTTAACCAGAGTGAAGGTGGATGGTTCTGTTACACCAGAGTGAAGGTTGTGTTACCAGGTGAAGGTGGATGGTTCTGTTACACCAGCGTGAGGGTGACGGTGGATGGTTCTATTATGAGGGTATAGATTACGGTGGAAGGTTGTGTTAGCCGAGTGAAGGTGGATGGTTCTGTTACACCAGCGTGAGAGGTGGCGGTGGATGGTTTCTGTTATGAGGGCGAGATTACGGTGGATGGTTGTGTTACACCAGAGTGAAAGTGGATGGTTCTGTTACACCAGCGTGAAGGTGGATGGTTCTGTTACACCAGCGTGAGGGTGACGGTGGATGGTTCTATTGAGGGTATAGATTACGGTGGATGGTTGTGTTAAAGCAGAGTGAGGTGGATGGTTCTGTTACACCAGTGTGAAGGTGGATGGCTCTGTTACACCAGCGTGGGGGTGACGGTGGATGGTTCTATTATGAGGGTATAGATTACGGTGGATGGCTGTGTTAAAGCAGAGTGAAGGTGGATGGTTCTGTTACACCAGCGTGAGGGTGACGGTGGATGGTTCTGTTACACCAGCGTGAAGGTGGATGGTTGTGTTAAACCTGGTGAAGGTGGATGGTTCTGTTACACCAGCGTGAGGTGAGAGGTGGATGGTTCTGTTACAGCGGGAGGGTGACGGTGGATGGTTCTTTATATGAGGGTATAGATTACGGTGGATGGTTGTGTTACACCAGAGTGAAGGTGGATGGTTTCTTACACCAGCGGGAGGGTGACGGTGGATGGTTCTATTATGAAGATTGCGGTGGAAGGTTGTGTTACACCAGAGTGAAGGTGGATGGTTCTGTTACACCAGCGTGAGGGGTGACGGTGGATGGTTCTATTATGAGGGTATAGATTACGGTGGAAGGTTGTGTTACACCAGAGTGAAGGTGGATGTTTCTGTTACACCAGCGTGAGGTGGACGGTGGATAGTTCTATTAGAGGGTATAAGATTACGGTGGTGGTTGTGTTACACCAGCGTGAAGGTGGATGATCACACAGATGACGTCACCCCAAATAAACTGCCTTCCGTTCAACAACAAACAATAGCCAACGATTCCTTACTTATGGCGGTATGACTCATTCGTAAACAATGAAATAAAAGCCTCAACAAACACAAAGAACAAACACAGGTGTGGTCGAAGACAACAACAATACTCGCTTGTATAAACAAAATTTAGACATAAATTTTATCACTGGGAAAAATTTTGTGTTACGTTGCAGAGGACACTAAAACTCTCCTCGTCTCTTGCTGTTAAACCCAGAATGGAATTAAAGTAAAACAAATAAAACATAAAACACCATAAAACAATAAAGACAAAATAACAAGGCCATCCTTCAGCTGTAAATCATCAAATCTTTTCAGTTAATCTTCAAGAAACAACTGGGAAGTATAGACAAAATTAATGTTCTTTCAGGTAACTAAAGGTTATGGGTTTTGATCAATTATCTGGTGGATTCTAATGAGCAAGATTTGGTGTGGTGTGTGTGTGTGTGTGTGTGTGTGTGTGGTTGATTTGGGTAGTAGTAGTGGTGGTGGTGAGGTTGTTGGTGGTGAGACAGAGTGGGTGGTGGTGATACTGAGGGAGGATAGTGGGGTGGAGCTGGCGTCAGTGTCACTCCACAGAATTGAGTTGGGTTATAGTGACAGGATTTGGGGTGGTTGGTATGGGGTCCTACACAGGAGTGACGGGGCTAGGATGGTGGGCCCCAGGAGGGTAATGGTGCCCGGGGCAGAAGAATAGCAGTATACATGGGGTAGGTTGAGACGCCGGGGTCCGGTGCACAGAAACAATATTTTTTAAAGGTCCGCCACGGGGTGCTGGAGCTGTGGGAGATGACGCCTCACCACCACGGGGTGCTGGAGCTGTGGGAGATGACGCCTCACCACCACGGGGTGCTGGAGCTGTGGAGATGACGCCTCACCACCACGGGGTGCTGGAGCTGTGGAGATGACGCCTCACCACCACGCCGGCCAGTGCTGTGAGCAATATATATATATATATATATATATATATATATATATATATATATATATATATATATATATATATATATATATATATATATATATATATATGTGTGTGTGTAACCTACCTACCACCTAGCATGTCCCCGTGTAATCTTCGCGTCGTTCGGGCGATCATCATGATCCTTCTCCGCTCTCATGAAGGCTTCCGGCAGCAGAACGTGGTGATACGCTGTACATGATCAGCGAGGCAAGATACAGGTAATCTCCGGGTGTGATGCCAGGTGTGTCGCAGGTAGGTCAGCCTAGACCTGTTGGTTGAGGCTCACCAGAGACCAGCAGAAAACATTTACCTTACTCAGGGTGGGCGCTGGACGGTGTGTGCTGACCGAGGCCGACTATGAACCCTAACTACAGTATATATGTTCCCTGGTGTTCTGACAGGATTTATACAACATATTATACAAACTAAGACATAAGGACACTGTACTGGGGTAGTTGATACTTTCTTGGTCTGATATTCGGGTTTTACTGTCAATCTCATTTTGTGCTTGCATTAATTTTCACATAATAAATAGTTCATAAGGTACTTTTGATGTTATATCCTATTTCTTTGTGAACAAAACAAAACGATCCAACAACGATTTTGAGCACTTACAGTAGCCTCGGGCGTGACGTCATCAGAGGCTTAATCAATTATCTCCACACAGAACAAACCCGTAAGTAATTGGGTAAATTGACTTATCGTTCAATACTTTGTCTCATCAACTTCATCGTTATCTATAAGAGGATTAAACAATATAGTAGAATTTTACCCATTCACTGCAGGGGCCAACACTTTTTTGTATATACCTAACCTAACCTAACTTCAACCTAACCTAACCTAACCTAACCAAGCCAAACCTAACCTACAACCTAACTTACCAAGCCAAACTAAAACAACCCAACCAGCGCACAACCAACCACAACCCAACACAACCAAAGCCTAACCATACCTAACCACAACTCAACCTAACCCAACCTCAACCAACACAACTGTACAACACAACACAACACAACCCATGCTACAACCTAACCCAACACAACCCCAAAGCAAAACCCAACCTGAAACCCAACCTAACACAACCGCCACCCACAACCCAACACAACCTAACCTAACTTCAACCTACCTAACACAAACACAACCTACCAACCTAACCTAACCTAACCCAACTCAACCATACCTAACCCCTAACCTAACCACAAACCTAACCTAACCTAACCATACCTAACCTACAACCCAACCTAACCTAACCTAACCAAACCAAACCCTAACCAAACCTAACCTAATGCCTGACGATATTTGAAGCATAATATCTTCAGCATTTTCATTTATAAACAGTAAAGTGAATCTCTTCTTCTACTGTAAACAGGAATTTTAAAGTTAATTAGTAGTTAGATAAAAGGTCAAGCCAGGTCAATCATGGTATTCAGCTGCGAGGCCCAGCACTCGACACCGAAAAGCAGTTTGGTGAAATGTGTCATGGTGAGTAGTGATCAGCTCCGTGGTGTGATCGTGGTGAAGTAGTGATCAGCTCTGTGATGTGATCGTGGTGAAGTAGTGATCTGCTCTATGGTGTGATCGTGTGAAGTGTGATCAGCTCTGTGATGTGATCGTGGTGAAGTAGTGATCTGCTCTGTGGTGTGATCGTAAGTGAAGTAGTGATCAGCTCTGTGGTGTGATCGTGGTGGTAGTGATCTGCTCTGTGATGTGATCGTGGTGAAGTAGTGATCTGCTCTGTGGTGTGATCGTAAGTGAAGTAGTGATCAGCTCTGTGTGTGATCGTGGTGAAGTAGTGATCAGCTCTATGGTGTGATCGTGGTGAAGTAATGATCAGCTCTATGGTGTGATCGTGGTGAAGTAGTGATCAGCTCTCTGGTGTGATCGTGGTGAAGTAGTGATCAGAGCTCTATGGTGTGATCGTGATGAAGTAGTGATCAGAGCTCTGTGGTGTGATCGTAGGTGAAGTAGTGATCATGATAACTGAACTCATAATAATAACATACTCTTAAGACTCATACATGAACCAAACATCTACACAGGAGTCAATTAATGGAACTCTCGTGTTTGTGCCTACACCGTGAAATCATTGGACACGATAAGGAAAAATCCACTTGAGAAAGACAATAATTAACGTTCGGGTCTTGTGGTATGTCTCACAGACTCTGGACAAGACTCTGTGTAGCGTTGCTTTAATCCCCATAAATGTGTTTCTGTTTAATTTCAAGTTGCTATTTTATCTTATTTAGTCATACCTACTTCATTAACATACATGTATAAGAAACAGGTGAAGAGAGAAGGAGAGAGAGAGGAAGTAACACAACGTTTCACTCTGTCATTCCTATAATTTGCAGCCAGTCTTAATAATGAGCGTCAGTATAAAATACCTGGCGACACCTTCTGTTAATTGACAACACCAAATATGGATTACGTCTCTAAGAATATTTACCTGAGGTCAAAGGTTAAATGAGGTGGACGGGGTATTATTTATTTTATTAATTACTTTATTTCGTATTATTTTATTTAGTATTATTTACATATTCTAACTTATGAAGCTTAAATAAAATATATTACACCATTAATATCTTCATTTTTCTTTATAATCTCTTTATCATAATCCTTCTCGCTTTCTTAAGATAAAATTATTGTTTTCTTGATATTTTTTTATTGTGATAATGAGTAACATCATTCATTCGTATTTTTTATATTTATTTTAATTTAATCTTACCATGTTGGATGTTTTCTGGGCTGGGGTCATTAATGAGAGGTGGGGAGGAAGGAAGGGGAAGAAGGGCATGCCCCCCCTCCCATAAAACATTAGCCTCTCACACCTCACCTGCTTTAAGCTTGTAAAACAGGAAATGAGAAGCGGTAAGGGATATTTCTTTCCTGTGATGTCTTGTTCGTCTCCATCTTGCTAATAATTCAATCTCTTGAGTCCTTAAGGGGAAGGGTGGGAGGGGAAGGGGTGAGGATACAGGTATTAAATTCTACAAATAACATTCTTGCGTTCTTCTCTTGTTCAATTTGTATCATGTGGATTACAAATGAAGACATGAATGTAGATATGTGTATCCGGTGCTAAATATACAGCGCACCTTTTCCGGCCATAAAGACCGTGTCATAATCTATATACCATAGTTACGGCCGCCTTTAAGCTCGTCGTCCGCCACCCCACCTTCCTGCCAAAACATATGTGGTGTGGCAGGGCGGCCAGGAGCTAGGGAATTTAACACCCTCTCCATCAAATTTTACTGCCTCTACCGTGCAATGTGGAATTTTGGTCTAGAGCCTAAGAGATTGGGGGATCACTATCTACAGGGTCGACTGGGGATAGAGACGACCTGTTGCCTATCCATCAGAGTTGAGGATAGCCATCTGCTGCAAGCCAACGTGTTCGACCTCGAGGTTAAGCATAAAGAATGTCGGTCGTGAGGTTAAACTTGTGGATGTGTTCCCAGCCTCTACATACATTATCCTCATTACTGACGTCACGTGTAAACAGCTGGCGACCGGAAGCGAGGTGATGTTCCCTGATCCTTGGTTAACACAACTGTGAATTTTTAGCGCTTAAAATATACTGAACTCTGTGAATAACTAAATCTTCTGGCGCGTGCGTGTATATGTGTATGTGTGTGTGTGTGTGTGTGTGTGTGTGTGTGTGTGTGTGCGTGTGTGTGTGTGTGTGTGGCAAGCATTTCAAACTACTCGTGTACGTTTGGATGTGTGCTGTAAATTTCGTAGAAAATAAAACAACACATTCCTCCTCAGACAAATTAAATGTAAACATAGTCTAAGGCCATAAGGATGTGATGAAGACAGCCTCGTGTGAAGGAGTTTAGTGGTGATAACTCTGTGTGTCTCTGGGTGGCGTCACACTACCACATGCTCAGCTATAAAGACCATTGACGCCACACTGTTTTGTTATCGTTTACATTACATTACTCTCACTATTATAGCCTCCATATTCTTACACAGTCGCTTAGGTTCACAAGTAAGTCAAACAAGACAAAACCACTCATTCAAACGCCATGGCATGAAACTGATTCTCTGGTGATATTACGATAATCCTGCTGCCCTAGGAAACTACTTTTATAGAACTAACTTACGTAAGCATTATATCCCTACAACCTTGAAGAATTATTATGTTACAACAACCATCCTAGATCCTGTATAAGGCTCACACTGCCCAGCCTGGTAGCTCACACAGGCGGGTGGTGAGTGAGCCCTCCTGACAACAACCTTGCTTTGAAGTATATTAGTAAGTGTGGAGAATATCTGTGTGAAGAAAATTATCATATACTGATTTATGGGAAACTGGGTTATGTTTTATCTCTTTTATTTTCTTAATATTTTATCAAGAAACACAACAGAATTGGACCAGTTTTATGTCTCTTAATTTAATATACAGTAAACTGATAAGCTAGAACCTCTATATAATTCACTATATTATATACCGCTATTATATATTATATTTTCTCGCCGTGTTTCCCATTCTTCATTTTATGCTTGATGGTCACACACACACACACACACACACACACACACACACACACACACACACACACACACACACACAGACAGACAGACACACACACACACACACACACACACGCACACACACACACACACAGACACGCACACACACACACACACACACACACACACACACACACACACACACACACACACACACACACACACACACACACACACACACACACGCACACACACACACACACACACACACACACACACACACACACACACACACACACACACGCACACACACACACACACACACACACACCTTATCTTTCATAACATAGACCAATAGCTGACCTACACACACACATTAATAAGAGATATACCGTAATTAATTTATTTACCTGAATATAATTAAACAGGTGATAGTTGTACCTATGTTACCTCACCCCCCTTAGAGAGTGTCGCCTCACAACAAACACAACACCACACCTCTCCTCACAACAAACACAACAAACACAACACCTCACAACAAACACAACACCACACCTCTCCTCACGACAAACACAACACCCACAACAAACACAACACCAAACCTCTCCTCACAACAAACACAAAAACACATCCACCTCACAACAAACACAACACCACACAACAAACACAACACACCTCTCCTCTTCTTCACAACAAACACAACACCTCACAACAAACACACACACCTCACAACAAACACAACACCCCACAACAAACACAACACCAAGCCTCTCCTCACAACAAACACAACAAACACACATCCACCTCACAACAAACACAACACCACACAACAAACACAACACCACACCTCTCCTCACAACAAACACAACACCTCACAACAAACACAACACCTCACAACAAACACAACACCTCTGACAAACCTGTACCTCACAACAAACACAACTTGCCTCACAACAAACACAACACCACCTCTCCTCAGAACAAACGCAGCCACCTCACAACAAACACAACACCTCACCTCTCTCACAACAAACACAACACCTCACAACAAACTACAACACCACACCTCTCCTCCACAGCAAACACAACACCTCACAACAAACAACACCTCACCTCTCCTCACAACAAACACAACACCTCACAACAAACAGCAACACCACACACTCTCCTCACAACAAACACAACTACCTCACAACAAACACAACACCACCTCTCCTCACAACAAACACAACACCTCACAACAAACACAACACCTCCTCTCCTCACAACAAACACATCACCACACACACCTCTCCTCACAACAAACACAACACCACACTCCTCCTCTCACAACAAACACAACACCACACCTCTCCTCACAACAAACACAACACCCCACAACAAACACAACACCAAACCTCTCCTCACAACAAACACAACAAACACATCACCTCACAGCAAACACAGCACCACACAACAAACACAACACCACCTCTCCTCACAACAAACACAACACCTCACAAAACACAACACCTCACAACAAACACAACACCTCACAACAAACACAACACCCCACAACAAACACAACACCAAACCTCTCCTCACAACAAACACAACAAACACATCCACCTCACAACAGAACACAACACTTTACAACAAACACAACACCACCTCCTCACAAGCAAACACAACCTCACATAAACACAACACCTCACATCAAACACAACACCTCACAACAAACTACAACACCTCACAACAAACACAACACCTCCACAACAAACATGGCACCTCACAACAAACACAACACCACACCTCTCCTCATAACAAAGCACAACACCTCACAACAAACACAACACCTCACCTCTCCTCACAACAAACACAACACCTCACAGCAAACACAGCACCACACCTCTCCTCACAACAAATACAACACCACACACCTCTCCTCACAACAAACACAGCACCACACCTCTCCTCCAACAAAAACAACACCTCACAACAAACACAACACCTCACAACAAACACAACACCACACCTCTCCTCTGTAAACACAACACCTCACAACAAACACAACACCACACCTCTCCTCACAACAAACACAACACCACACCTCTCCTCACAACAAACACAACACCTCACAACAAACACAACACCACACCTCTCCTCACAACAAACACAACACCACACCTCTCTCTCACAACAAACACAACACCTCACAACAAACACAACACCACCTCTCCTCACAACAAACACAACCTCACAACAAACACAACACCTCACCTCCTCACAACAAACACACCTCACAACAAACACAACACCACACACTCTCCTCACAACAAACACAACACCTCCTCTCCTCACAAACACAACACCTCACCTCTCCTCAACAAACACAACACCACACCTCTCCTCACAACAAACACAACACCTCACAACAAACACAACACCACACCTCTCCTCACAACAAACACAACACCACACCTCTCCTCACAACAAACACAACACCTCACAACAGACACAACACCTCACCTCTCCTCACAACAAACACAACACCTCACAACAAACACAACACCACACCTCTCCCTCTACAAACACAACACCTCACCTCTCCTCACAACAAACACAACACCTCACAACAAACACAACACCACACCTCTCCTCACAACAAACCAACAAACACACACCTCACAACAAACACAACACCACCTCTCCTCACAGCAAACACAGCACCACACCTCTCCTCACAACAAACACAACACCTCACAAAAAACACACAGCACCTCTCCTCACAACAAACACAACAAACACAACTACTCACAACAAACACAACACCACACACTCCTCTACCACAACAAACACAACTACCTCACAACAAACACAACACCTCACAACAAACACAACACCACACCTCTCCTCTGTAAACTCACAACACCACACCTCTCCTCACAACAACCACAACACCTCACAACAAACACAACACCACACCTCTCCTCACAACAAACACAACACCACACCTCTCCTCACAACCAAACACAACACCTCCTCTCCTCTGTAAACACAACACTTACCTCACAACAAACACAACACCACACCTCTCCTCACAACAAACACAACACCACACACTCTCCTCACAACAAACACAACACCTCACAACAAACACAACACCACACACCTCTCCTCACAACAAACACACAACACCTCACAACAAACACAACACCACACCTCTCCTCACAACAAACACAACACCACCTCTCCTCACAACAAACACAACACCTCACCTCTCCTCAAACCACACCCTCACACAACACAACACACACCTCTCACAACAAACACACACCACTCTCCTCACAACAAACACAACACCTCTGTAAACACAACACCACACCTCTCCTCACAACAAACACAACACCTCACAACAAACACAACACCACACACTCTCCTCACAACAAACACAACACCACACTCTCCTCACAACAAACACAACACCACACCTCTCCTCACAACAAACACAACTTACCTCTATAAACAACACCACCTCTCCTCACAACAAACACAACACCTCACAACAAACACAACACCACACCTCTCCTCACAACAAACACAACACCACACCTCTCTCCTCACAACAAACACAACACCTCACCCAACAAACACAACACCTTACCCCTCTCCTCACAACAAACACAACACCTCACAACAAACACAACACCACACCTCTCCTCACAACAAACACAACACCACACCCTCTCCTCACAACAAACACAACACCTCACAACAAACACAACACCACACCTCTCCTCACAACAAACCTGGCCACCACACCTCTCCTCACAACAAACACAACACCACCACTCTCCTAACAAAAACACAACACCACACCTCTCCTCTATAAACACAACACCACCTCTCCTCACAACAAACACAACACCTCACAACAAACCACAACACCACACCTCTCCTCACAACAAACACAACACCACACCTCTCCTCCCAAACACAACACCACACCTCTCCTCACAACAAACACAACACCTCACCTCTCCTCACAACAAACACAACACCTCACAACAAACACAACACCACACCTCTCCTCACAACAAACACAACACCTCACCTCTCCTCACAACAAACACAACACCTCACCTCTCCTCACAACAAACACAACACCACACCTCTCCTCACAACAAACACAACACCTCACCTCTCCTCACAACAAACACAACACCTCACATAAACACAACACCACACCTCTCCTCTATACAACACAACACATCACCTCTCACTACAACAAACCCACCACACCTCTCCTCACAACAAACACAACACCTCACAACAAACACAACACCACACCTCTCACTCACAACAAACACAACACCTCACAACAAACACAACACCACACACCTCTCCTCACAACAAAACACAACACCACACCTCTCTCTGCAAACACAACACCTCACAACAAACACACAACACCACACCTCTCCTCACAACAAACACAACAAACACAGCTACCTCACAACAAACACAACCACACTCTCTCACAAACACACTCTGAAACCACAACACCACCCTCTCACCTCTCTCTAAACACAACACACTCACAACAAACACAACACCACACCTCTCAAACACAACACCACACCTCTCCTCACAACAAACACAACACCACCTCTCCTCTCAACAAAAACAACACCTCACAACAAACACAACACCACACCTCTCCTCACAACAAACACAACAAACCTTACCTTGTAAACACAACACCACTCTCCTCACAACAAACACAACACGCATTACACAAACTACAACACCTCCCCAACAAACACAACACCACACCTCTCCTCACAACAAACACAACAACACAACTTTCTCACAACAAACACAACACCACACCTCTCTCCAACAAACACAACACCACACCTCTCCTCACAACAAACACAACCCTCTCTACCAACACCACACCTCTCCTCACAACAAACACAACACCACACCTCTCCTCACAACAAAACAACACCACACAAACAACACCACACCCTCTCTACAACAAACAAACACAACACCACACCTCTCCTCACACAAAACAAACACCACCTTTCCTCACAACACACAACACCACACCTCTCCTCACAACAAACACAACACCACACCTCTCCTCCACAACAAACCTCACAACAAACACAACACCACACCTCTCCTCACAACAAACACAACACCTCACCTCTCCTCACAACAAACACAACACCTCACAACAAACACAACCACACCTCTCCTCACAACAAACACAACCACACCTCTCCTCATAACAAACACAACAGCACCACACCTCTCCTCACATCAAACACAACACAACACCTCTCCTCACAACAAAACAACACCTCACAACAAACACAACACCACACTCTCTCTCCTCAACAAACACAACACCACCTCTCCTCACAACAAAACAACACCTCTCAACAAACACAACACCACACCTCCTCTGTAAACACAACACACACTCTCTCTCACAACAAACACAACACCTCACAACAAACACAACACCACACCTCTCCTCTGCAAACACAACACAACATTTTCTATAACATATTCAAACCTCCTCTCTGATTCACGATTGACAGGGCGGGAAGTAGTTTACTTGTGACTAATGAATATTATGAGCGAAAACACATTTTACCGTTTCATATTTTTTTGATTTACACATCAGATATTTGAGATTTTTCCTATTTATATATACCAAAAATAAAAGTAAATACATATAAAAAGATTCTAGTTGTCGTTTTTTTTTATATACTATATTTTAGAGTACCATCATACGTTCATGAATCAGGTAGAAAACGCTTATAAAACACCTGGTCATATTTTAAGGTGTTTGGATAGTAATATGAAAAGTTTCTTCTCGTTCCTGAATTTTAACAAACTCAATATTGTATAAACTTGCTACATAATAGTCGAGCCTCTCTCTCTCTCTCTCTCTCTCTCTCTCTCTCTCTCCTCTCTCTCTCTCTCTCTCTCTCTCTCTATTCATATTCTTGTCTTTCTCTCGTTATCTATTTCCTTTTTATTATTTTCTATTAAGTTTTTACAAGTTCTTCAATTCCTCTTCTATCCACCAATTTTTCCATCCTTGTAATTTCCGTCTTTCTTCCTAATTCCTTATTCCTTTTTACCTCCTCATATCCCTTTTTCCTATCTTCTCTTTCTCATTTTTCCTCATTTTGTCTTCTTACAAATTCCCTCTCTCTTCTTTCATACCTATTCTTCTCTTACTTCCTCTTCTTCTTCTTGCCTCTCCCTCCCACTCATTTTGACATGCTACCTTCCTCTCCTGCCCCTCTCCCTCTCACTGCCTCTCTCTCCTCCCTCACTGCCCTCTCTCCCCTCTACCCCAGCTTCTCTCCCGCCATCTCACCGCTTCTATCTCCCCTCCTCTCACTGTCTCTCTCTCTCCCTCCTTGCCTCTCTCTCCCTCCTTGCCCCTCTCACCCCTCTCACTGCCTCTCTCTCCCTCCCCTCACTGCCCCTCTCCCCTCCTCCCCTGCTCTCTTATCCTCACCGCCTCTCTCCTCCCTCACTGCCTCTCTCTCTCCCTGTGCCTTCACCCCTCTCACTGCCTCTCTCTCCCCTCCCTCACTGCCTCTCTCCTCTCCTCCTCCCCCTGCTCTCTCTCCGGCCATCTCACCGCCCTCTCTCCCTCCCTCACTGCCTCTCTCTCTCCCCCTCCTTCACCCCTCTCACCCTCTCACTGCCTCTCTCCCTCCTTTCTCTCCCCTCATCCTCCACGCTACCCGACACTATGCAAATGAGGAAGACACCTATGGTTATCAGGCAAGTTTGTTTAAGTCTCCCTCATCACAACCACCACTACCTCATCACCTTCTATCCCCACCACTATCTCATCACCATAACCTCACCCACCATTATGCCATCACCACCACTACCTCATCACCACCACTACCTCATCACCACCACTACCTCATCACCACCACTACCTCATCACCACCACTACCTCATCACCACCACTACCTCAACACCACCACTACCTCATCACCACCACTACCTCATCACCACCACTACCTCATCACCTTCTCATTACCACCACTACCTCATCACCTTCTCATCACCACCACTACCCCATCACCACTACAACTCCTCACCATCACTACCCCAACCTTCACCACCAACACCTCTCTCTCTCTCTCTCTCTCTCTCTCTCTCTCTCTCTCTCTCTCTCTCTCTCTCTCTCTCTTTCTCTTCACTTTCTTTCATTCCATTGTCGTCCGTGCTATTTCTTCTTCGTCTTCATGGCCTATATATTATTCATAGAGTTGTCGTCACTTTTCGTCACTATTTCGTCCTGTTGGTCTTCATTCTTCACTTCATACCCGCTTCATTCCTCGAGAAGATCCAAGTCGTATTATTCTTTTCCACTTCACTTAAACCTGTGAATGATTCTCTTCCTTCCTCCTCCTCCTTCCTTCACACCTTCCTACATCATCTCCATCATCCTTATTTCCTGTTGTTATTCTTAGTTCTCCTTATTTCCCTCACACTCGGCTTTCTCCCCTCTTCTCTACCTCCCTGCTTTCTCCTCTTCTCTACCTCCCTAGCTTTCTCCCTCTCCTCTACCTCCCCTCAGCCTTCTCCCTCTCCTCTACCTCCCCTCAGCTTTCTCCTCTTCTCTACCTCCCCTAGCTTTCTCCCTCTCCTCTACCTCCCTCAGCCTTCTTCTCCTCTCCTCTACCTCCCCTCAGCCTTCTTCCCTCACCTCTACCTCCCCTCAGCCTTCTCCCCTCTCCTCTACCTTCCTCAGCCTTCTCCCCTCTCCTTTACCTCCCCGACAGGAAGTACTACTCTATCACCCCAACTCCCCACCCCCTCCCCCTTTCCCCTCACCCGCTATACGAAACTATGTAAATGAATCGGTAAAAGGCGGTGTTCGGCGGCGTCTTGTTGGTGTGTGGAGGCTCCTCTGCCACCCCCAGTGTAGGAAGGGGGAGGGGGTAATGGAGGGGAGGGGATTAGAGTAGGGATAAGTTAGGGGAGGGGGGGGAGACCAGGGGAGGGGTATATGGAGGGGAGTGGGAGAGAGGTGGATGGAGGGAATGGGGTGGGGAGGAAAGAAGTGAAGGGGAAGGGGATGGAGGGGAGAGAGGAGGAAAGTGAAGGGAGAGGCGAGGGGGAGAGAGAGGAGAAGAATGGAGAGGGAAGAAGGGGAGGGGAAGAGGGGAGAGGAGGAAAGGGAAAGGAGGATTATTGGGATGTAATTGTTATATATCACTGAGAGACAAGTGCCCCCCCCCCCTCCCGCTTGATCACTAAAATAATAAGTGGATTTACTTGTATCTGAAGTAACCAGGTGCTGGAAATTTGTATCTGTAACAATATTATAATTCTGATAAAGTCCTCCTGTATAAACTAACTTGTAAGTGAGTGTCTGTACTGAGAGCTGCTGTAAACCAATGCCTGTTGGGTCCGTATGTACGTTTATTAGTGTAAGACCTCGGTTAATAGACGGTAATAAACACGTGTGTAATACTGCTGTAAAAATGTCTTTATGTGCAACAATCTTTCAAGGCAGCGTTTAGTGGTAACCGCATCCAGGAAAACAAGCAAACAAACGTATGTATAATATAATATACACAAACATGTTCCCAAGTGTAAATAAAGATTAAAGATACGCGCTAACACATGCGTATAAAAAACAAACATAAACTGCGTACACAAAGACGCAGGACTTATTAAGACGAAGACAAATTACACGCAGAGCTCCTCACGCCGATGCCTGTGTTGGGCGCAGGACAGACGCCAGGTTACGAGCACAAATGACGGCTGTTATTATACCATCACCCACCACGACCTGTACGTTAAACACACACACACATACACACACCCACACACACACACACACACACACACACACACACACACACACACACACACGCACCCACACCCACACCCACACACACACACACACACACACACACACACACACACACACACACACACACACACACACACACACATACACAGTCTCTTATATATGAATACATTAAAAACGAAAAATAGTTTCAGTTTCAGTCAGAATGTTTTAGTTTAAATGTTGCTTCTTTTACTGAGGATATTCTACCCAGCGCTCATCACAAACTTCTTTTTTTAAAACATTATATTTGCATATTTACATAAAATGACAGCGAGCATAAGACTAAGAGGTAATGTTTACTTCAACTGTATACACCCAAAATAGTCCGTCTTAACAAGGTGTGCTAAGCTAACCTAACCTAACCTAACCTAAATATAATTCTACCTATCACACTGTATTTAAGTGCATATCTTATAAGTACAAGTCAACATATTTACATAGACTTAACGAGTGAACATGAAAAATACCAAAGTACAAAGGACATTTAACACATAAACAAAGGCGTCAACTGAACACACAAATCACATATATTGAGAGACAACACATATTTAAGGTGGAAAAAAAATGAGATATATTTAACCCTATATTTACCTTCGACCCGTCTACACACACTAACTCGCATACGCACGTGGGAACTAAAGGGTAGATAGGGATGAGAGGTTAAGAAGCCCAGGTCTGAGGTAAACACCCACACGCAGGCGCAGCAGAAGGAGTGGTTGGTGTAAATGCATTCTCGTACACACAACACCATGACTTCCAAATACATTATGCCAGTTTAGGTGAGGAAGAGAGAGAGAGAGAGAGAGAGAGAGAGAGAGAGAGAGAGAGAGAGAGAGAGAGAGAGAGAGAGAGAGAGAGAGGAGAGAGAGAGAGAGAGAAGAACAAAAAGAGTAAATGAAAAAAGCGAGGAAAAGAGTCAAGATAAAAGAGTTCAGTGAAAATTCTGGAAGAGGACGAAAGAAGAGCAGCAGCAGTAATCGGATAAACAAAGAAGTTTACCGAGAGAGAGAGAGAGAGGAAGAGAACACAAACAACAGGGACGAAAAAGAAGGAAAATTAAAAAAAGAAAAGAAAAAAAAAAGAGACTCCAAGTAGGTACTAAAATGAGAAAATAAAAATAATAAAAATAAGAACAAAAAAACTATAAGAAAAAATAATAAACCAGAGATCCAAATAGACACGAGGACGAAAGATAATAAAGAAAGAAAAAAAACAAGTAATAAATGTCAACAAAAACATTAAATAAAAGGTGAGACATGACTAAGAGACACTGAGAGACGTGGAAGAGACTGAGAAACACAAGAAATAATGTTAGTGAGAGTTGTAGGAGTAATATAAACATACAAAGACTCACACAACTTGACTCTGAGCAGAAATACGAAAACAAAAGACGAGAGAGAAACAAAAGTAAGAAAGAAAATAATACTTCAGATATGGAAAGTGACTAAGGGGGAGGTAGAGCTACTTTATTATAGATGTTTGTGAATAATACGGTGAATATATCTTCAAGTCATGTGTGTGTGTGTGTGTGTGTGTGTGTGTGTGTGTGTGTGTGTGTGTGGTGATGGTGAGAGTGACAGCTGCTCTCTCTTCCATCACCGGGATGACCAGTGCCTCCTAACCCTTACACCTCCCGGCCCAGGTAACCTACAGTCAGTCTTAACAAGGTGTACTGGCCTAACCTAACCTAAGGTAACCTGATGCTCACAACACATCGCTTACCACACAGTCATCTCTCACCACACCACCACACCGCTCACCACACCACACCGCTCACCACACCACACCGCTCATCACACACTCCAGGTACGGCTAGTGGTGATAATGTACACAATTTTGCACAGCGTCCAGCGGGGGAGAAAAATATATGCCGACTTTAAATGTTACATAAATTTACTCATATTTAACAGGTGTAATATAATAATAAATTAAGTTTATGTTAATTAATTATGGTATTATGTCCAGAGTATTACATGCAGGTAGAATGAGTATTATGTTTATTATTTATTTTTTTTAAAGCGGACTAGTTTTTTTTTAGACGTAAGTAGCGCGGAAGAATATCTGTATTGTATTACGGCCCATCCTCTTCGTCTTTGGTAAACACACATTATGAAGGATTGGAAACTGTATTATTGAGAGCCTGGCCTTGTAATAACCCCTAATCTTAGCCAGGTAATATATTGTTACAAATATAAACAACGGACTCAAAGTAGGAGGGAGGGAGGGGTGGCCACGTATGTTTAATGTGCCCACTTATAGCATGTTGAGACACCTGGCCCCACACATCATTGACATCACATGCTTGCTGCTGAGATAAATCTTTTACAAGTTTAATTTATTGATGTATGAAACTCACGTAATTCTATGCTGTCTTCTTAACTGTACTATTAATCAAGTGTAATATATAGGCGCTATTTTCCTTTTATTTTTTAGTACACTTGAGGCCATATTACTCTGGACTCTTCTTTCTCATTGTCGTAAATCTTGTCGGTGAGTCTGAGTCTTAGTCCCTCTTTAGCATATCTCCCCGACGGTGTAATCCTCCCGACGGAAGATCCTGAATCATCACACTTGATGGCGAATTCGTGTCGACATTCATATTTACAACCCGATCATTAGCCATCTCCCGCTGCAGCCGAGATCCCCGCCACTGATACAACCCGGCGTGGGTCTGACCTGGTGAGGACTGCCTTGCGGTCTCCTGAGTTGGTGTATCATATATGTTATCAAAATACCAAAATCACATTAGGAACAGTGTTATAGTGAAGTATTGATCAAAGTCAAAAGGTATAATGTAACTTCCTGATATTTACCACATTAGAAGTTCACGTGATGAATAAAAGAGCAAAAATAATAATAAAAAAAAGTATTCATACAAGACACACCAACCAATTTAGAGTGTTTACAAAAGGTTTGGTCGCCAGGTTCACTCAGGTAGACCAGGTAAGGCACCTGGTAATAATGTGGGAGACGAGTTGTATTATCTTAACCTTGATATTATCCCCGTTGTGACCTGCAGGGTTCACATGCCATCACACCACCTTATGTGTCTTGGCTCCTCCACACACACACAGCTTCACACACCGATAAACACCTTCCTCTGCCTTTGTATGTCCCCGCCTATCTTCTTCAGGGGTGCGGTGGCTAAGTGGATACAGCAACTCACCTCCTGTCATAGGGGTCGTTGGACAGTTTCTGGGGCACCAGTCCACCCAGATGTGAATGTGTACCAACTTTAAGTAAGGGAAGTAAAGTTAATCGAATGTAGCGCCGGTCACACTCTCATTGAAGCTTCGTACTGCCTCCAGCGGACTGTGACGTCAATATATAATACACACACGTTTATAAGTCCACTACGTGTTCACATGACCCTGTATATATCCTGTACAATACCTGAGCCCCCAGCAGCACCAGACAGGGGCGTGTGTGTAGGATTGACACACGTGCAAGGGCCACACCATCAGGGCCATCTCGTAACTCTCACACCGTGTGGCTAATGGTTCTTCTACACCTGACTGGACATAACTGACCATTCACTATTTTTTTTTCTAGATAAGGAAGGTTTGTTGACAACTTATTAGGTAAAGCAGAGAGAGAGAGAGAGAGAGAGAGAGAGAGAGAGAGAGAGAGAGAGAGAGAGAGAGAGAGAGAGAGAGAGAGAGAGAGAGAGAGAGAGAGAGAGAGAGAGAGAGAGAGAGAGAGAGAGAGACCAACCTTTCTTTTTCATTTCAATTTATTCATCATTTTTTCTTCTGTTTCTCGAGGTGTTGGATAATAGTTACACAAGTATTAAATACGTCATCTTAAAGTGTCGTGTACTGGACTTTCTTTACAGCTTACTATCTTATGTTTGCACACACACACACACACACACACACACACACACACACACACACACACACACACACACGTACCCAGAAACGAATTCCTACTGAACAAAAAAATATATATATATACAGTATATACGAACACAACAAATGTGGACACAACAAAATAACCAGCAAGCGAAATGTTACGTCGTGAGTTTAGGTTAGGTTAGGTTAGGTTAGGTTAGGGACCGTTGTTTGTGATGTGTTACCTTTATTTGGTAACCTTACGACTTACACTTGTCTTAACACACCGAAGCAGTAAATAAAGGAAGCAGAAACAAGCAAACTGGATTTTTCATTTAAACATTTGTCTCAACACACAATAAGGGGAGAAAAAAAACCCAGAATATATTTAAGCCGCAGTAAGTTAAGACCGTCGTGAACGTCCCAGTGTTTATATCCAGCAGTTTTTGTCACCATAACTTGTCATAACATTTTCCCCGTCGCTTAGTGGATCTTTTATGATAAAATTATATAAAATTAAATCATGTCTCGTATCAGTTCACCAAAGACGTAGAGGTCACGAGTCTTATTATTTTATATATACAAGAGGGGATAATCTCCTGTCAGGGGTCAAAGGTTAAGGTCATATATTGGTGTAAACTAAATATAAAGACTAATATATGGACATACTTTGAATATATTTAATTGAGTATAGTGTCTGTGGTCTAAGTGTTCGGTCTCGTAGTGTCTGTGGTCTAATGCCTTGGTCTAAGTGTTCGGTCTCGTGGTGTCTGTGGTCTAATGCTCAAGTGTTCGGTCTCGAGTGTCTGTGGTCTAATGCCTCGTTCATGTTCGGTCAGTGTCTGTGGTCTAATGCCTTGGTCTGTGTTCGGTCTCGTAGTGTTCTAATGCATGGTTCTTGGTCTTGCAGTTTGTGGTTCAATGCCTTGGTCAAGTGTTCGGTCTCAATGCCTGGTCAAGATCTCCAGTAGGGTTCGTAGTTCAATGCCTTGGTCTAAATATTCGGTCTCGTAGTGTCTGTGGTCTAATGCCTTGGTCTAAGTGTTCGGTCTCGTGGTGTCTGTGGTCTAATGCCTTGGTCTAAGTGTTCGGTCTCGGTGTCTGTGGTCTACCTTGGTCTAAGTGTTCGGTCTCAGTTCTGTGGTCAATGCCTGGTCTAAGTGTTCGGTCTCGTAGTGTCTGTGGTCTAATGCCTTGGTCTATGTTCGGTCCTGTCTGTGGTCTAATGCCTTGGTCTATGTCCGTCTCGTGGTGTCTGTGGTCAATGCCTGGTCTAAGTATTCGGTCTCGTAGTGTCTGTGGTCTAATGCCTTGGTCTATGTTCGGTCTCAGTGTCTGGGTCTAATGCCTTGGTCTAAGTGTTCGGTCCTAGTGTCTTGCATTCCTGGTCAAGTGTTCTCAGGTTCTAATGCCTTGGTCTATTCGGTCGTTTGTGTTCTAATGCCTTGTCTAAGTGTTCGGTCTCGTAGTGTCTGTGGTCTAATGTTGGTCTGTGTTCGGTCTCGTAGTGTCTGTGGTCTAATGCCTCGGTCTCGTGGTGTCTGTGGTCTAATGCCTTGGTCTAATTATTCGGTCTCGTGGTGTCTGTGGTCTAATGCCTTGGTCTAAGTATTCGGTCTCGTGGTGTCTGTGGTCTAATGCCTTGGTCTAAGTGTCCGGTCTTGTGGTGTCTGTGGTCTAATGCCTTGGTCTAAGTGTTCGGTCTCGTGCTTTTGATACACTGTTAAGCCAGCCCTGTGACTCTCTACAACTGGTCGGTTTTAACTGTATTTGTCTCCAACACAGACCTGACCAGGTAAAACACCCACCCACCATTGTCATGCTCCATTAACATTCACTCTCCTCTGAGCATAAATTTTTCTCGTGGTGTTTTCTGCTCACCTATATAAGGACTTTCCTACACGTTAAGTTGGGCGGCGCGAGTCTCGTCTTTCGGAGAAGGTTGGGGATGTGGGCGAGAGCTGTCCATATACAGGATGTCTCAAAAATGACTTTACCCAGACATAAATTCCCAGAAAAGTAACGCTTGAAACACCCTGTAATACCTGTACTATATGTGTGTAAGGAACGAGATGGTAACAGGTATGAACTTGGTACTGTTCTGTGGGAGGGTACTAGTGACGTGTGCAAAAGTTAGGGGTTATCAGCGTGTGTTACTAGGAATATATAGACAAATTATGTGATCATTGACAAGTACTGTGGAGCTAGACTGTTGTATGGTAAAGACAGCAAGAATTACGACGTGGGTGAGGTTTTGGTTAGGTTAGGTTAGGTGTGTGTGTCTGTGTGTATGTCTGAGCTGTTAAAGTGTGAGGATGGGTGAGAGTGTTTTGTGTGTACAGGAAGGTGGACGGGAGATAGAGACGTATGCACTAGCTAGGTTCAGGTTGACACATGAGAGCTGCGTGGGTCTGTATTACCTGACTGGGGAGGAGGGAGTACGGACCTTGATTGCGGATATAAACGTGGAATTTTGCGGTCATGGACTAGGTAGGCGTGGGCATGGGCTAGGTAGGCGTGGGTATGGGCAAGGTAGGCGTGGGCATGGACTAGGTAGGCGTGGGCATGGACTAGGTAGGCGTGTGTGGGCGTGAGAGAGCCCAGGCATGACCAGGGAATATATGAGGGAAGGTGGGCTCGTTACCCAGAAGTTATTACCAGCAACACGGGGTGTGGACGCGAGGAGCTCCCTTCTACTGGCTGATCTGTCTTCTTCCCAGGACCAAGTGATCCTGATATATCCACGTATTTTATTGCTTGTAAAAGAAATTCTGAACCCCGACCAGTAATTTCTGACCTTAGACCGTAACTAACTACTCCTCAACGCCAACTATTTTATCTGTATCTGTCAAAGTGTGTGTGGCATGTGTGTGTGTGTGTGTGTGTGTAATGTACAGTATGGATTACATTCATTTACAACTCGTTTTATGTGACAAATCGTTCATAGAATTATAAACAAATAATCACACGACTAACATAATTACTTTAGAGGAATTATCGAGACGAACAACAGCAATGTAACGTTTGATACTTATCGATGAGGTGATAAGAGAGGGACAAACAGACACACAGACCATAGCTACGAGCGTGAGACCAGAACACTTCAGCCATGTAGAGTTGAGAGAGTATTTGTCCAAGTGGCCATACATGGGTGGTCTTGGGTCGTGCCGATGCCTTGACGCACCGCTTGTGTAGTGCTGCACTAGTCCCACCACCACGGTCACCTGTCTCCTCTTATGGTGGCCTTCTCCGTGGACCAGGGGAGGGGGCAGTGGTCCTAGCGGGAGTTTGGGATGTGCTTGTAAGAGGAGGCAGTAATGCTATAGGGTAGGAACCAAGGAAATATGTCTCACAATAGGAGGTCCTCGTGTCATTGGGTGTGGTGTGTGGCTCAGGGTAGGGGGATGTGGTGCCACTAGGAGGTGTGGTGTGTGGTTCAGGGTAGGGGGATGTGGTGCCACTAGGAGGTGTGGTGTGTGGTTCAGGGTAGGGGGATGTGGTGCCACTAGGAGTGTGGTGTATGGTTCAGGGGTGGGGGATGTGGTGCCACTAGGGTATGGTGTGTGGTTCAGGGTAGGGGGATGTGGTGCCACTGGGTGTGGTGTGTGGTTCAGGAGTAGGGGGGATGTGATTGCCACTAGGGAGGTGTGGTGTGTGGCTCAGGGTAGGGGATGTGGGTGCCACTAGGGTGTAGTGTGGTTCAGGGTTGGGGATGTGGTGCCCACTAGGAGGTGTGGTGTGTGGTTCCAGAGTGGGGATGTGGTGCTTTCTGAGGTGTGGTGTCTGGCTCAGGAGTGGGGATGTGGTTTTCAGGAGGTATGGTGTGTGGCTCAGGAGTAGGGATGTGTGCCACTGGGAGGTGTGGTATCTGGCTCAGGGTAGAGGATGTGGTGCCACTAGGGGTGGTGTGTGGCTCAGGGTAGGGATGTGGTGCCACTAGGAGGTGTGGTGTCTGGCTCAGGGTAGGGGGATGTGGTGCCACTAGGAGGTATGGTGTGTGGCTCAGGGTAGGGGGATGTGGTGCCACTAGGAGGTGTGGTATCTGGCTCAGGGTAGGGGGATGTGGTGCCACTAGGAGGTGTGGTATGTCTCGGGGTGGTCGGAAGAAATTATGAAAGTAACGACAGAAGGCAGAGAGTTAGAGCTCAAATAGAAGTTAAGACGGAGTGACATTGAGCTGTGCAGGAAATTATTGGGGAGATATGGCACTGACAAGTTAGTTCCGATGACTGAAAACTAACCATTACTCGGTCATTAACAATTAACTACTGCCTCCTGCTAGTAGTTGATGTTGGAGGTGCTGTGAGGCATCGTACCAGGCACCGCTGTTTCTCAAGGATGTATAACGTTTATATTTTCTTATTTGTCGCTGATTTACGATCCTCTAAATCAAGTTCCCTCCCATCCAGGAATTTGTCTATTGTTGTATAATTATGATAGGGAATCTCACTTGCAAGTCTCCAACTCAAGGATTACATGCATGTGTTGTGTGCGGGTTTACTGATTCGTCGGAGACTTGTAGTAAAATAGCTTCTATATAATATATGTTACTGATTGATAAGTTATAGTCTTTGAAATAGAAAAGTAAAACATGTAAAGTCTCGAATTAGTTCTTAAAAACAGATGAGTGACGACGTGTCAACTGAGCGAGGCGAGGCGTCTTGCCGCCCCTCACTGTGCCGCCGCCATATTTGCCGGTACTGAAGGTGTAAATAACCACCAGGTCCAGGGGGGGTTCAGGGCTGTTGAATTATTAACTTATTGTATTCCTCACCGGCAGTGTATGGTGGTAATGGCGCATACCTGCAAGACGTTGCCACATGACAGGAAGAGTCCCTGTGATAACATGTAAGGCCTTGTTGTCGCCACGCCTGGCTCACGGTGCCTACCATACTCGGCTCTTATCTCCTCAACTTTGTCACATTTTACACAATTTTCACTTGTTTTATACAAATGATATATGTTCTGTAAGTATGCAGGTATACTGAGCAGGATACCTGGGGAACATCTGCTCACTTGAGTTCTACAGCTAATTTGTGTCTTCGCGCATACTGTACACAGCCTCAAGCTTAAAGTTGCTCTTGTCTAACACAGGATAATTATGACCTCAGTAATAATCCCTGCAACGATTAACTTTTTTCCTTAAAAGGTCAAAACGTAAGGTCACCATCACTCACACAAAGACCAGTAAACAAAGTCAGTAACTCACAATGAACAATCCCATTCTCTACCAGCCACGACCCGATGTCTCCACGTACAAAAGTGAGAAATTCTTGTCTGCCAAGGACAGACTCCACTCACCAAGGACCGTGCGAGTTATAGACGAGAGGCAGCGTCAAGTTCCTCACCTGTGTTGTTCCTCAGCATCAAGGATCACCTCTCGGGTGTTTATCTCACAACCCACCAATTAGCATCCTCGAGTCTGTGTCCTTCCCTCAACACACACACACACACACACACACACACACACACACACACACCCTATAAATTATATAACCATTTAAAATTTAATAACTTCAAAAAACATAACAAATAGAACACTCCAATTATATTATACTTGATGAACAACTAATTTATTTTTGTCTTATCTATTATAATTTTGAGGTTAATATGTTTCAAACTGGGTTATAAAACTAATTTAAAGGACATCTTGTTATTTTTAGGAGAATCACGTGTAGGTATCTCAAATCTCATGTAGAAATAACTACTGTAATACTTCACTGATAAAACACACACACACACACACACACACACACACACACACAGGCAGGCACTGTAGCAGGACAGCAGAAATTAATTACCTAGCTGGCACCATTTTTACCCACTGAGGTCGGACAAATCCGGTACAGGGAAAAAATATCCACATTCTCAAATAAAGCGACCTGCAGTGCTTCAGACAGATACATAACGTTATCAAAACTTCCTGATACCTGTCAAGAATTTTTGGCCGACATAATTCCCGCGGGTCGCCTGGCATTACCAAGAGAAAATGCCTTTTTTTAAACCCTCTATTTTAATACCTGATTTTAACGATTGACATTTTGCCAAGCGTGTTTTATGGTTCATTGACAGCCCTTACAGCGATGAGAGAGAGAGAGAGAGAGAGAGAGAGAGAGAGAGAGAGAGAGAGAGAGATAATAATCCGATGGGGATGATGAAGAACAAAACAGGAGTGGATATATATATATATATATATATATATATATATATATATATATATATATATATATATATATATATATATATATATATATATATATATATATATATATAAATCAGTAGAGCCTAACTAACTTTAGCATGGAGTTAGGGACCAACGTAACGTATACTATGACAAAAAAAAAATCGGGAGCATTAAGCTAATGGGAAAAATGCAGTTCGGGGACTGGCGGATTGTGAAGTTTGGAGATAAAATACCAAACTTTTTTAGAAACACAAACGCCTACTGAACTTTATTTACCTAAACCCTCCTGTGTTATCATGAAATGTATTTAAACTTATAATAATACTCGGGGTCACAGAACAACACTGACCAGGTACAGTTGTGAGGTTCTCGGCCATACACTATACAGACATACAGTACACCTCTAAGCTACCGTCACGTCATACACTAACTACTACACTGGCGGGGGTAAACGGGACACACGAGCTGGTCTGTGAAGTCTAGACCAGTGGCAGTGAGTCATGGACCGTCTGTCAGTATACTATATCCGCACTGCCCCTAATAAGACTTTTGGTCAATTCCAGCTGCTTAATTCATGGGTCTTAGCACTTTTAAGAGACTGTAGTGGTTTATAATAATGCATATATAACACAATAGAAAAAATAAAAATAAAAGATTCCCAGATGTTTTAATACTTCATTTTAACTTAACCTTGAAAATTTATATACATCAATTCTTCCTAATAAGTAAATAATACACATACATGACATAATGGGAAGCGTATATACTTACACACTAAATACAGTATATGTCAGAATACAGGAGCTTACAGCCAGCGTCACACACCTGCTAACACTCAACCTTTCGACCATAATTCCAACCTTTGATATTATTCCTAAAACTGGCCTGGGTCACGCCACACCTGTACCACACCTGTCGTTCTTAAAGGTGCAGCAACGAGCCACACATACACACACACACACACACACAGACACACACACACAAACACACACAAACACACACACACACATAATATACATAATTAAGCGATTTTTAAGAGCATGTGTGAGAACAGACAGACAGACTGACATATACAAACTTTCCTCGTTGTCATGTGGTGGTGGCGGCTTGTCACTGAGAGAGAAAGGTTGCGCCTCACATAACAAAACCTTCCCTACATAATATACCTCTGTTTTCCTTTTGTCTTATGATGGGGTACGAGCAATAATGAACGACACACACACACACACACACACACACACACACACACACTCAAATCTTACAAAAAAACAACATTATCAAACATATTTAAAGGTATCAATTGACCCAATGCTCACTCACACGCAGATTCTCCAGAACCAATTTGTAAGGTATCGTCAGCCCCCCCCCACTGCTGACCGTCACTCCTACAAAGCCGTTCCTTAGATCATAAAAAGTCGTACATTGATGAGTTATCCAGGTAAATTCCTTCTGTGTCTCACATTAGAAGAATATGTTTAAGGTCTTCTATTAATCTACCCACTACCTGTTACCACCACCCTCCCCCACTACCTGTTACCACTACCCTCCCCCACTACCTGTTACCACTACACTCCCCACTACCTGTTACCACTACACTCCCCCACTACCTGTTACCACTACCCTCCCCACTACCTGTACACCACACTCCCCCACTACCTGTTACCACTACACCCCCACTACCTGTTACCACTACCTCCCCCACTACCTGTTACCACTACACTCCCCCACTACCTGTTACCACTACACTCCCCCACTACCTGTTACCACTACACTCCCCCACTACCTGTTACCACCACCCTCCCCCACTACCTGTTACCATCACCCTCCCTCATCGCTCTACACCTGGTCTCATAACTTAACTAAACATGCTATGAATATTAACAGCCTTAAAATTATTTCTGGTGTATAACTCACAACTCATCCTCACACTCCACGTTTCCTGATTTACTCACTCGAATATTTCAAGCTCAAAAGATCCCTGGCTGCATCTCCTCATTTTTTACCTTGCTACATCTCTCGGTGTTAAGGGACGACTCTCCTAAATCTAACTAACTCTTTCAGGTAAAATACAGACGTGACCCAGGTGTAGTCCCGGCAGGTGTGAGGCTGCTACCTGCCAAGATTTATGGCTGACTTTGTTAATGAACTCCTGCCTCCACATGGACAGGTGAGGGAGGGGTCCTCCACATGGCCAAGTGAGGGTAATGCCTTCACAGGGCCAGGTGAGGGTGGTCCTCCATTATGAATGACTTTAACATTATAGTTGGGACGGTTTACTACACAGGTTGATATATACCTGCAGGAGTCGGTCCTCAGGGAGCTGCCACGGTGGCTGGGTGTTATGTGCACCTGAAGTCAACTGGCTCGGGAAGTGTAACCTGGACTCCAACGCTGAGTCTAACACACACGTGAACTATAAGAGTGTCCACAGATGGGCGGCGCACCGTGAACCATGTGGCTGGCAGCCTTCAATTCCTCAACTATAAGACAGGTTCCCTCTCACAGCTTGGGGCAGCCCCGGGTGGGATTACCAGCAGCCACTATGACACAGGGTGAAGGCTACACCCCGCACCGCCTCCCATTACTGGTCCTTAGTAATGCCGGCCATTTGGCAAAACTTTCCTCCTGTGATATGTGATACTTCGAAGTTAAAGTCATGTGATCTGACTTTATACTCACCTGCCACTCTAAGCTGTGTATAGGTACCATAGTGCACCTCACGTCCATCAGTAGTATTATACACTACGTTATATAAAGGTAACATTCTACTGCATAGTTTCAATGTACAACAATTAAACGTTGGTCATAAAGGAAGATTAATTTTAAGGTAGTTGAATAAAAATAAGTCAAATAACCACCGACCAAAACCTCAAAGACAACGAGAAGAAACGAAAGAAAATGAGGCTCATGAGAGAGGAACATCATTACAACTTTTACAGAAACCCAATCCGACGGCGGCGGCGACGACGACGGGAGACCCAAGACCGAGGCGGAGAGGTTGTCGGGGGAGGTGTAAATACTTGTAGCCTGTCTTAACTTATTCATGGAGTGTGTTTGGCTACTGGTCAGGGGGATTCATCTCGTGGCCCACCCTCCGTACTCCCCAGGTGGGCCAGGATAACATGCCGCCCTGTCACACTCGCTTAATGAGATATAGAACCCATGCAGGTACTGTATAGCCCTTACCTGTGGCCCGCCGAGTCTCACACAGGTGTATGATAAAGGGTTAACTTGTTCATTAAGACTGACTCCTTAACTATATTCTGATTTATTCTACCTTTCAAGTACTGGCGTGTAAAATAGGTATAAAAGACTAGCAATAGACCTCTAGGGATTTTCTATGTGAGATAAAAGACCTCTTGGGCTTATTAAGATGGAATTATTACTTAAAAGTTAATAGTAATTTACGATCTGAACTTGACAAGCGCCGAGACTCATGTATTCAAAAGGTGTTCATTCGGTAAAGATGATTCATAATATGCCTTTGATTATTGAGTATTTATATTCTTAAGACCTTCTGTGGCTCTTAACGTGATGTATGAAGGTAAAAATGTGTAAAAAAAATATATCATTACTTCATGTTGGGTTTAGCAACACATTTTGAATACGAGGGAAAAGCAACTTTTTTCCATGTAAAAACACGACTTACTGGGCGTCACGCTGATGCACTGATATGTGACGACATTCAGACACACTGGATACACCAAACCTGTGATCTAACCTGTAACGATTGGAGACGAGAGCTGGGGAACACATCGTCAGTGCCTTGGTTAAGTAGCACTTCTGAATTCATTTTTACGGAAGGGTAAAACTTTAAATTATTACTGTATGAACTGATTGATGTTGTTTGATGTTACAATGTTATTACTGACGCTCTACCAGACAACTAAGGTCTTTAAGCCCGTAACGAGGTTAATAACTACACTAATCCATCACCCATTAAGCATTATGAGATACAATGATTGGTGGACTGATGAAACGATTAATTCCCATCCCTCTGAGGGCAGTTTGTTGTATCATTGTTTACACTGTAGTAAAAGAACAACATTCGGTGTTTCTAGATATTGACAAATTATATGTAACACTGTATTGCGTTCTTCCTGTTCACTATAATATATTGACGATCTTGTATAAACACCTTGCCCTCTACAAGAACAGGATTAGGTAAGGTGGAGAACGTCTATCAGAGAGAAGAACGTCCCCCTTCCCAAAGAGAAGAACGCCCCTCCCTCCCCCTCCTAAAAAGAACACCCCCCCCCTCCTAAAGAGAAAACGCCCCCTCCTTCCCCCAAAGAGAACAACACCCCCTCCCCAAAAGACAAGAACACCTCCCCACCAAAAATAAATAAAAATACAATCATGGTTAAGAAGGTTCTTGTTTTAGTGATGCATAATTATAAACAAGTTCTCGAGTTATTATGGGAACACTTTACAACCTTGAGTCACCCACCACCTCCGTCTGTAGTATGAACAGTCTTCCTCCTGTGATCTCTGATGACTTAGATAATGACTAAGAATCGATTAAAAATGACAACTTGGTGACCGTAATCATAAAATCTCTGTATACTGCATAGCGTCAGCTCCTAGTGAGAATGACGAGAGCTTTCAGGAATATATCGTGTGTTCGACTTAAGGTCAACTCACACATGTGGTTCTCATTACTCATGTGCACCGATTGTATGACTGTATACAGTAGGTGATTCAAGACTCTAGTGTGCTGAAGAGGAGAGACACACCTAGCAACGACACCGAGAGAATAAAAATTAAATCCGATGGAAATTATGCAAATGTTCCGCTTTTATATTCACATAATAAAAATAAAAGTCTTACAGTCAAGATAATTTGCTTTTATTTCCATGTTTTATGGTGAATTTCATGTTAGTTTCCCCGTTTATTCCCTGACACAGTCCACAACACGCAGACGGCCACTACCTACAGTATTTCTACTTGCTGAAACGTAAACACCTAAGGAGCTCACACACCCAGCCCACAGGAGAGTGATGATGATAAATATATATAAATCTCTTACTCAAATTGTTATCATTAAATAGAAAAGAAACATCCATTACACACTACAGCTGTTTAATATATCTCAGACTATAGTAACCATACGTGGCCCATCTCTCTGTATTACCAAAAATTATTTAAGTTCACGAAGGATATTCAAGAAGTGACCACAACAAACTGTTCATATCCGACATCCTCATATGAGAGAGAGAGAGAGAGAGAGAGAGAGAGAGAGAGAGAGAGAGAGAGAGAGAGAGAGAGAGAGAGAGAGAGAGAAAAGACTCCTGTATCCTAACTCCCATCATTCTTCACTACCATCAACAAAGCACTATTCCATGGTATTGGTTCCCTGATAAGTAATACCATAGAAATTAACCATAATGACTTCAGTAACATCAAAACTGAAAATAAATGTTTATATTCTCTTAATATTCCCGTTCTGAACCTTGATGACGTCACAAATGTTTATATACCTCTTAATATAGCCTCTCTGACCTTGATGACGTCATATAACAACTTAACGAGACGAAGATGAATACCAATACAATGTTGTAGATAAAGGTGTGTGTGTGTGTGTGTGTGTGTGTGTGTGTGTGTGTGTGTGTGTGTGTGTGTGTGTGTGTTCCGGGCCTTTAAAACGACTCTATCCTTTCTTCATTAAATATTTCTACCTGTGACGATGACCACCACATAAATACAGCACTAATATAACCCAAGGTAATTAAGTCCAGGTGAGGCAATTGTATGAGACTCCAAAGAACCTACCGGGAGTATAATATTTCCTGGCTCCTCTATGATGTTGAAGTACGAGGCTTATAGTAGACGCGGAGGAAGGACTAATTACGTGCTTAAGATATGAAACATGAAGATTGATTACGGTAAATTATTATGCTCGTGAGATAACAATTACTAAAGATACATTATAACCTTGCATGAAGAGTCTTATATAAACACAAGCATAATTTATTCATTCAACTGCAGGTATAAATTATTCACTCTAATAAATTGAATATATTATGATTAAGTGAGATAATAGTTACTGGAGATTCATAATACTTGGCATAATAAGCAGTGAATTAGACTCTATTAACCACTAGGATACTTATTATATGTTAAACAGCCTAAAGAGTAATACTTACTTTAAAGATGTGATCATATTAGTGTTGTTGTGTTGTGTTATTGGTGTTGTGTTCTTCATGGTGTGTTCTATTGTGTTGTGTTGTTCTCTTGTGTTCTTCATGGTGTGTTCTATTGTGTTGTGTTGTGCATTGTGTTCTAGAGTGTGTTGTGTTCTCTTGTCTTCTTCATGTTGTGTTCTATTATGTTCTGTTCTTCATATGTTGTGTTCTATGTGTTACGTTAATTGTTTTGTTCTTTCCCTGAGAATAAGTGCAAAACTAATGCTCTTTAAACATAAGAAATTACCCTCATGAATATAAATAATGAAGGTTCAACGTGAAGTAATTAAGCCGTATTTTACCATGAGAACGGCGGCAGAGGCGGCACATTACCTCACCTGTTTGGTCCACAGGTAAGTAAAGGTATATAGTTGTCTGGCCGCTACTTGTAGATTTGTTTGTCTGGTGGGCTCTGTGTGTGTGTGTGTGTGTGTGTGTGTGTGTGTGTGTGTGTGTGTGTGTGTGTGTGTGTGTGTGTGTGTGTGTGTGTGTGTGTGTGTGTGAAGCGGTAACACACGAGGAATAAGGTCAGCATTAACTCTATATAGCATCAGTACCATTAGTAACAGAAGTAAGAGCAGCACCATTAGTGTCAGGACAGTGGCATAAATAGTAGCTGCAGAATTAACAAGAACAACAACAGCAGCAGCAGCAGTAGGGTCAGGGTCAGAAGCGGTGCCATCAACAGCAACATCTCTGCCAGGCTCGTGTGAAGGTGTCGGTGTCGCGGAGACTAATGGCGGCACCTGGATATATCAGATTATTCACAGGTTGTGGTCCACCTTCACCCTCTGCTGCCTGTCTCTTCACCCACTGGGATCTGAGAAGGCTGAATTCATGTAGTAAGACAGCGTTACGTTGGAGGGTAACATAGGTAGTGTAAGTGAGCAGACCCGTAGAAGAAGGTACAGTAGGTGTTTACATTATTATCGCAGCAAAATCCTATCAGAGTCAGGACCAGGAGCCAGCGTGTGTACTGGTGGATGTTGTCTTGTCAACCCCTGCAAGTTGGTCAGTTGTCGCTCCCGCTGAGTTAAACTCGAAAATCCTGTTTTTCTTGGCTGGAATTGTTACGTCACACAATGACAGCAACTTTGTTACCAGTCACTTGATACTCTGCGTCCAAGCGGTGTGATAACATATTAAGTCCTTTAAATCAAGTGCCGGTAAAGTGGACGGCGATGCCATTGGTGCCCCCCTCCCCGGTAATAGCAGCAGCAGACTCTCCGTAATATGTCTCTTCCCAGCTGGACACAAGCTGTGGGACCTTTACATTTATCTCCTGACTGGTACAACCATCTCTCGCTGACCCTGCCTGACCACGGTCTCGGGTCTCACTCTCTAACATCTGCTTCATGAGCTTGTTGTTGTGACCTATAAGATAAGGCCAAAATGGTCTCAGTTTGATGGTATGTGAATTATTTTATTTTCCGTTTTCTTGTCTCCTCCATATCGTCTTTATACGTGTTTGTAGAAGTAAGTGTTAACCCTTAATGGTGGCGGCAACAGCGAGGTGGCGGGTGCTCGTAAACCCCTTCCCTCTGGCCCCGTGCTTGACCTCTCCTCCTGTCGTCCACATATGACTTCCGCTTATCGCCTCTGTGTATTTATGTGCCTCGTAAATAAACCATTTTGTTTGTTCAACTGACCTTAATCGACCTGTGTCAAAGGCGTTAGCATGGGAACGACAAAGTAACTATCAGTCACCATTTGGGATCAGTCTAGGGTGTGGATGTGTGTGGGTGTGGATGTGTGTGTGTGTGTGTGTGTGTGGGTGTGGGTGTGGGTGTGGGTGTGTCATATAGCAGCAGAAGGTGAACGTCCCCACACATCTCATTGTCATCTTAGGGTTGGAGGCCAGGGAACAGTGTACAAAATTCCTACAGTAAAAATGTAAAAGTTTTCTTCACCACAAATAAAAATACACTGTACACTGACCTCTTTCATGACGGACCTTTAACAGAAAAATGACTCAGTGACAATATCTTTATCACATACATTTCTGTAATAAGTTTTAGTTTATTTATTTTACGATGTTTAGCACACCTGTAGTACCAGGCCAGGTGTAACACAATCACTCCACTCCAGGTGACTTAACCTATTATGACCTCTAACATCACACTAACACTCATTGGTAACACTGACCTCTATCATCACACTGATTGGCAACACTGAGTGAACTGATCTACACTGTAAATATTGTAAATAATAATAATAATAATAATAATAATAATAATAATAATAATAATAATAATAATAATAATAATAATAATAATAATAATAATAATAATAATAACATGCCTATCATACTAAATACCAACTGCCTTCTTAACAAATGCACGTGTATGATAATTAAGTCATTAGTCTAAGAGCTGAGGACGAGAGATTATAATGAGTTTTAATGGATAGTTGAGTAATTAACTCCTAATTTGCATTCCCTCACCATGACTTGTTACTAACTTGTAATGCGGAAGTTCTTGAAGAGTTCTTTCATCACCTCTCCTTCCTTCTCTCATTTTATTTAATTTCTTCCCTCTCTTTTTTCATTTAATTTATTTCCCCTACCATTTCTTTCCTTCCCTCTTCAACTTCTTTTCTTCCCTCTCTTCATTTCTTCCTTCTCTCTTCTTCCTTCCCGCTTTCATTTCTCTCCTTATCGCTACAGTATGATCGATATTTCTGTTGTTCATATATCAAACGATCCATAAATCGCCGACCTCACTATTCCGCTGCCTCCATTTCTTTCATTTCCACCGAGTTCACTAATTTCCTGCCTTCATTTCATTCATTCACCCCTGATTACACTAACCTATTACCTTCATTCTCTCCACCTCCTTTCACCTCTCATTCAATTGAACTTAACCATCAAACAACCTCAGTCATTATTGTCTTTGCTCATTTCAGTCATCTGTTACACGTCTCACGCATCGCCGACAACAAGGCTTCTCAATCCTTTTATACCAAATGCCAAAGAAAACCTGAGTCTTTTATCCTTTACAACAACCATTACGTAGATGCTGAAGGGTCGTCCTGTCTGTCTGTGTCTGTCTGTCTGTCTGTCTGTGTCTGTCTGTCTGTCTGTCTGTGTAAGAGCAGTATAACAACATGGTAAAGTGAGGATATGTTACTTTGCCCAGTTACCTTTAGTTTACCTGATTACAAATTCCTCAATTAATACCTTGTACTCCTACCTACACCACACACGAGAGAGAACTAAACCCGGAGGCCCAGGGCGTAGGAGACAGATCAGCCCAGTACTCTGATACCTCCTTCCTCCGGTAATGAATCGACTATCCATCTGTACTGCCAGGTATCATGGATCTCAAAGGGCCACAGTCTTACACCGAGTATCTGTTTACCAACCTTACTGGGAGTGTGTGCCCAGAAGGTCTCGTCAATTTCCTTCTCTTATTAGTTGAAAGTTGAAAGTTTGTTGGATTATGTGAGGGAACATTTTACACATTCTTGTTAAAGCTAATAAAAAATTATCTCATTAACTATCAACTATTTATTTATGTATTCATCAATTCTTTCATCGTTGTAGTGAAAACGGTAGTACAGGTGTGTGGACGGTGGACGGAGAGCGGTGGGCGGCGAGAGGTGGACGGTGAGTGATGGACGGATGGGAGGACGGTATTGTTCATCTGTTTTCACTAGACCATCAAGTGTACGAGGCTTATAATGTATTGCTTCGGATACCTGAAATGCCCAACTTTCTAACGACAGCTTTTGTAGGCGATGCATAAACAGGACCAGGAAATGTTAATCTAAATGCTAACGAATAGTGGCGTTTGTCTTTAAAAAAAAGTATTACAGTGGGGAAACTTATGTCGACTTTCATTAAAGAGAGACAGACAAACAGACAGATAGCCTGCAGGAGGCGACACACGGCGTCAAAATGTGCTTTTGTTGGACACACGAATCGCACGCGTGACCAGATGCAACAACCATAGCCTGGACTTGATTGCGTCGTCCAGAGCAAAACACTGATATATTCTTGCATGACTTGGGTAGTTATATTTCCCTGGTTACATTGGCACTGACCTCGTGTGCTGGGAGACTATTATCAACTGTTGGGTCTTAACTCTTTATAAATGTGTGTGTACTGTAAATAAGGTGATATACACTATTCAGCACTGATAAATTTGACAGTTTCAGATGATGTACCCCGTGGAGCGTGTACAATGTGTGTGCAATATATATAAAAGATATATATAAATAAGGACCTCGGAGTGATAATGTAAATTTAAGAGTCTAGAAGTAAATTGTTTTCTTGTTATTAGTTACGGGCCACAGGTTGGGAGTGAGTTAAGTTTCGATAATTTGATGCTGGCCGGGTCGGGACAGGTAAGGGCCGGGTCGGGACAGGTAAGGGCCGGGTCGGGACAGGTAAGGGCCGGGCGGGGTAAGGCCGGGGCGGGGTAGGGCCGGGGCGAGGCAGGTGAAGGCTGGGCTGGGGCAGGTGAGGGGCGGGGGTGGGGCAGGTAAGGCAGGGTAGGGGCAGGTAAGAGCCGGGGTGGGGCATTTAAGGGCCGGGGTGGGGCAGGTGAGGCCGGAGAGGGTCAGGTGAGGGCCTGGCCTTAGCGGGGCAGGGTGGGTACCAGTTCAGTGTCTTGACGTGTGTACAGCTTCTAGACTTATGTTGTGAACCTACATATTTATAAGGATAAATACACCGACCACACTACCCATTACACTGACCACACTACACACTATACTGACCACATTACACTGACCACACTACACCGACCACACTACCCATTACACTGACCACACTACACACTATACTGACCACACTACACTCTACACCGACCACACTACCCATTACACTGACCACACTACACACTACACCGACCACACTACACTCTACACCGACCACACTACACTCTACACCGACCACACTACACTCTACACCGACCACACTTCCCATTACACTGACCACACTATACTGACCACACTACACTCTACACCGACCACACTACACACTATGCTGACCACACTACACACTACACCGACCACACTACACACTACACCGACCACACTACACACTATGCTGACCACACACTGACCACACACACCAACCACACTACACTGACCACACTACACCAACCACACTACGTACACACTCAGTCTCGTCAGTGTTATGTTAAATTAGGTTAGTAAGGCTACGTTAGGTTAGGTTAGGTTAGGTATAGTTAGGTTAGGTATTATTAGGTTAGTTAGGTTAGGTTGGTTAGGTCATTGTTAGGTTGGTTAGGTTAGGTTAGTTAGGGTTCATCATATCAGATATTTTCAACATCAAGGAAGAACAAGACAGCAAAGATTGATCTAACATGACCAATTCTCCTTCCTCTTCTTATACCCTGACACTACACGACCCACTAGTACAGGATCATTGCTCTGATTCCTCGCCGCACTTCACAAATTGGGCCGTACTTCACAAATTGGAGGGAAGAGCCCGTGATTTATCCTCCGTAATTGCATAATGGGGTCATATATTTACGGTAATAAAGGTAGATAATGGGGGAGGTTATCTATCAGACAAGGTACAAACACGGCTTTGGACAACACCTTCAGAATGCAGCACCACAAGACAACGCTTACATCACCGAAGCACCATAAAGACACCATAAAGATAAACGGATACAAAGCAGCACCACAAACACCATAACCCAGTACCACAAGACAACGTTTGCATCACCGAGGCACCATAAAAGATAACCTGACACAATGAAACACCACCACCGACACAGCACCACTGGCCACCGCAACCGCAGCACACAAACACCACCACAAACACCACCACAACACACCACCACAGCACAGCACCACAAACACCACCATAACACAGCACCACAAACACCACCATAACCACAGCACCTGAAACACCACCACAACACAGCGCCTGAAACACCACCTGACACAGCACCTGAAACACCACCACAACACAGCACCACAAACACCACCACAACCTGACACCACTAAACACCACCAACACACCAACCCACCAGCCACAACACCACCACAACACACCACCACAACACCACCACAACCACCAGCCACAAACACCACCTGACATGCACCACAAACCCACCACACACAGCACCCTGACCACCACAACACACCTGCAAACGCCACCACAACCGCACCACAAACACCACCACAACACAGCACCACAAACACCACCACAACACAGCACCAAACACAAACACCACCACAACACAGCCCACAAACCCACCACAACACACCACCACAAACACCACCACAAACACCACCCACAGCACCACAAACACCACCACAACCAGCACCACAAACACCACCACAACACAGCACCACAAACACCACCACACACCACCACAAACACCACACAACACCACCACACACCACACAACACACACCACCACAAACACCACCACAACACAGCACAAACACCACTGCAACACAGCACCACAAACACCACCACAACACAGCACCACAAACACCACCGCAACACAGCACCACAAACACCACCACAACACAGCACCACAAACACCACCACAACACACCACCAAACACCACCACAACACAGCACCACAAACACCACCGCACACAGCACCACAAACACCACAACACAGCACCACAAACACCACCACAACACAGCACCACAAACACCACCACAACACAGCACCACAAACACCACCACAACACAGCACCACAAACACCACCACAACACAGCACCACAAACACCACCACAACACAGCACCACAAACACCACCACAACACACCACCACAACACAGCACCACAAACACCACCATAACACAGCACCACAAACACCACCATAACACAGCACCAAACACCACCACAACACACCACCACAAACACCACCACAACACAGCACCACAAACACCACCACAACACAGCACCACAAACACCACCACAACACACCACCACAACACACCACCACAACACACCACCACAACACAGCACCACAACACACCACCACAAACACCACCACAACACAGCACCACAAACACCACCATAACACAGCACCACAAACACCACCATAACACAGCACCACAAACACCACCACAACACCACCACAAACACCACCGCAACACAGCACCACAAACACCACCACAACACAGCACCACAAACACCACCACAACACAGCACCACAAACACCACCACAACACACCCCACCACAACACAGCACCACAAACACCACCATAACACAGCACCACAAACACCACCATAACACAGCACCACAAACCACCACAACACACCACCACAAACACCACCACAACACAGCACCACAAACACAACACACCACCACAAACACCACCGCAACACAGCACCACAAACACCACCACAACACACCACCACAACACACCACCACAAACACCACTGCAACACAGCACCACAAACACCACCACAACACAGCACCACAAACACCACCATAACACACCACCACAAACACCACCGCAACACAGCACCACAAACACCACCACAACACAGCACCACAAACACCACACACACCACCACAACCTGCACAACACCACCAACCTGCACCACAACACCACCAGAAACCACCACAACCACACACCACACACCACCACCGCCCACAAACACCCCCCTGGCACCACAAACACCACCGCAACACAGCACCACAAACACCACCACAACACGCACACACCACCGCAACACACCACCACCACCACCACAAACACCACCACCGACTACAGCACCACTGGCTTTCACCGCAACCGCAGCACACAAACTACCACCACAAACACCACCACAACACACCACCACAGCACAGCACCACAAACACCACCATAAACACAGCACCACAAACACCACCATAACCACAGCGCCTGAAACACCACCACAACACAGCGCCTGAAACACCACCTGACACAGCACCTGAAACACCACCGCAACACAGCACCACAAACACCACCACAACCTGACACCACTAAACACCACCACCGTACAGCACCTAAACACCACCACCGCTTTAAGCGCACAAAACCTGCAGCTGTTTCGACACCACCACAACCACACCACCACAACACCACCGCAACCACCAGCGCACAAACACCACCTGATATGACACCACAAACCCACCACGACACAGCACCACTGGGCACCACCGCAAAGCACACCTGCAAACGCCACCACCAACCTGGCACCACAAACACCACCACAACCACAGCACCACAAACACCACCACAACACAGCACCTAAACTACCTGACACGGCACCACCAAACACACACCACAACACAGCGCCACAAACCGCCACCGCAACACACCACCACAAACACCACCCTGGCTGGCACCACAAACGCCACCCTGCTTTATTTTCCTAAAACACCACAAGCACAGCACCCTGAAGCCTGCCACAACACACCACCTAAACCTGCCTAAGCGCCTGACACAGCACCACAAACACCACCACAACTGCAGCACCACAAACACCACCACAACCACAGCACCTGAAACACCACCTGACACACCACACCACAAACGACACCACCACAACCGCACAAACACCACCGACCACCCTACACAACACCACCACGGCACCTACAAACACCACCTGACACAGCACCACAAACACCACCTGGCCACCTACAAACACCACCAACCTACACACCACAAACACCCTTACCACCACCACAACACACCACAACACCACAAACACAGTAAACATATATCTATTAACCTCAAAACAATCATCATCACTTAATTATTTTTCCTTACAACTTAATCGATTATAAAAATACAACCCAGGTCAATTACCCATTTACATGTTGGTAGTAAAGGATCGAGGAACCTTAGGAGTCAAGATTATAGCACTGTAGGAGAAGGAGGATGATGATGATGATGATGATGATGATGATGATGATGATGATGAGAGGGAGGGTGATGGTGATGATGATGATGAGATGATGATGATGATGATGATGATGATGATGATGATGATGATGATGATGAGAAGGAAATGATGGTGATGATAGTGATAATGATGTGATATTAATGATGATGAAAGAAGATGATGATGATGATGATGATGATGATGATGATGATAATGAAGATGATGATGATGAAGAGGAAGAGGAAAAGGCAATACACCCAATAGCGTGAGTGAGCGTGTATGACGTATTACCCCATAACTCACGCCAGCTCTCACGTTACCTGCACCTCACACACCTGGTAATGAGGATTCAAAGCAGCATCAGCGGGGTACCGGTAGCTACGTGGGGTGAGGTACTGGGTATATAATTTCATTTTGGATTTCGTGTATCGTTAAACAGTTACAGCTGTAGCTGTGCTTAAGCCCTGTGGCTGTTACTTGAAGCCTGTAACTGTTATTTAAAGCCTGTAGCTTGTAAGCCCTGTAGCTGTTACTTGAAGCCTGTAACTGTTATTTAAAGCCTGTGAGCTGTTACTTAAGCCCTGTAGCTGTTACTTGAAGCCTGTAGCTGTTACTTAAAACCTGTATCTGTTACTTTAAAACCTGTGGCTTTGCGCTTGTGGTAGTACCTGAAGCCTGTAACAGTTGAACACAAAAGTCATTTGGTGAAATAATTTTTGTTTATGTAAAGTAGATGGTTAAGTTAAGTTAGGTTAGGTTAGAATTAGGTTAGGTTAGGTTAGGTTAGGTTAGGTTAGGTTAGGTTATCATTATCTGAATACTGTCCACATCACTACGTCCATAGAAATATTAACCGCCCTTAACCTCAGAAATTCCACGACAAGATGAATACACAGATAAGTCAACCGTGACTTATCTTAATCCGCCATCATCATTCCATGGACCAATTTTCTCGGTGAGAGGAATGGCCTGGGGATTTTCCGGACAAATTCTCTAAATGTCTGGAAGTGGGAGCTGGCCGTCACATGTTGCTCGTTAGACGTAGTGGTTGTGGGGAGAGGGAGGGAGGGGAGGGAGGGAGGGAGGAGGGAGGTGGAGGGAGGGAGGTGGAGGGGAGGAGGGATGGTCAGTGAGGAGGAGAGGATAGGGGAGGGTTACACGGCGGCGCTTACTGTGTCGGATAACTTACGATAAGAACGCTTACGATACTGAGGGCGAGGCTTTATGACAGCCAGAATGTTAACGAGGACAGCGCTGCGTGACGTTATCGAGGATTCAAGAAGCCATTGTTAGTTGCTTCCTCCACGGGAACTAAATATACTCGTTAATATCTCTTGTTTATTTACTCACCTTCTTATAGTATGACCGACTCTTTCTATCTTAACCATAAACACTACTTTGTATTTTGTTTCTATGTTAAGGTCAATGTATGAGATAGAATATAGATTAATCATAAATACACGAGCATAATTAACACCAATAAGGTATTATACTTAACATATGAACCTGTCCTTTGTTATAGATTCATTAACTGTTACGAGAGAGAGACACAGGTTAGCTTAGGTTAGGTTAAGTTAGGTGTCACGACAAACTCCCATCAGGGTCACCAAAGCAAATCTATAAACGTGATCAAGTAGACACGACGACAAAATCATTATCGCCCCTCCCCGAGTGTTATTAAAAGAGCTTCTCTTTGATCTCTCTGGTAATGAGGTAATGGGAGTTAACAGGTGGCTCTGTGTGACGGAGAGTGCCACTGACGGACGGCACGGTGCCAGGTGCCTGCATCAGGGGATAACCAATTTACTGACCGGCTGACAATGTGTACCCCTATTTTTCCGGCCTCGACTGCCTAATTCGCTGATGAAATTCTGCCTTTGTGTTCTGATTGGATGTGCAATTTTTAAGAGACTTGATTGGGCGAGTGGGAGTTTGGTTGACAATGTGATAATTTGTGATAATTCGGATTATGAGAGTGTAATGCAGTTAGTTGATAAACGCTTTAGACGTACTACCTGGCTTACCTGAGCGACCTTACTGAGAACTTGTCCTTACCTCATGTTCCGGATTATCAACAAAGGGTTTACCTGTGTGAGTCATCGGTCAAATAATGCAGGTAGGTCGACTGATGGGTCATAATTACCATTAATAAAGACAACTCGAGTCCACGGCAAAACAATCTGTATTACCACACACACAAGAGAGGTACAGTTATCAGTAGGTTTAGTTAGTAACATTTAAGTGTTTTAGCTGCGACAATGATGAGGGAAGAGGCGGCGGGCTGGTTGGTGGTGTAGGTACTGACGCTCCCACGGTCAAACAAAGATCTGTCCCTTTGGAAACAACTTTGTTAAGGTTTTTATGACTTGCGAGATAATAATCAAATATGTTTTATGTTTAGATTTTCCTAACAGACGTTTTTTTATAACCCCCCACACACACACACCCAGGTGCGAGGTTAAAATTGGTTGGTTATATAATAATAACGTACTCTATATAACGCCAATGCTAACCTAACCTAACCGAAAAAACTATTCTTATTCTCCTTGTAAGGTGTTGGCACAAAACGGGGATTACTTTACTGACTCTCTCACTCTTTCTCTAACTTCATCTTATGCTCAGGTTCTGGTGAAGGCGTCGCTGTAGGAGATTATGTTCACCAATGATACCAAGAGTTTTTATCGCCTTCTTGTACAACTTATCGCACACATAAGAGGGTTAAATTCACTTTATCCTGAAGGGTAGAAACTATAGTTATTTTTAGAAGCATTGCGATGAATCCAGTTTGGTAAGAGTGTGCCAGGGAGGGAGGAAGGAGGAGAAGGGGGGAAGGAAGGGGGCGGAGGAGGGGGAGGAGAGGGGGTAGAAGGGGGTAGGAAGGGGGGAAGCGACACCTCTTACATGGTTTCAGGTCGAGGTATACAAGAGGCTCCGTGTGAGCTCCTGAAAGCATCAGCCGGTGCCGGGGTCATCAGCATATGTATCGTGGTGCGGTGAAGAAAGGACTCAGGGACGCTCAGGGTGTCTGCCTCATTTTTACTTTACTGCAAAAGTTAGTAAAAATATTAACCGTTTAATATACCTAAGAGGGAAGCTATCTGGGATTTATTACCTCATAAGGACACAAAACACGGCATCTTATCAAACGACTACAATCTGTTCTATTCAACCGTAGGGGACGTGATCACATGTTGGAGTCGGATCAGCTGTTCAGACGGGTACTTAAGTGAGATCGGGAGGAAGGTTGAGGATTACCGGAGACGTACAACCCGGGTCTGGGTCTCCGCGTCTCCAATGCTTCATGAACCAGGAGGGTGTGGATCCCATCACCATTTGATGCGAATTGTTATACTATATATATGTGTGTGTGTGTGTGTGTGTGTGTGTGTGTGTGTAGGCCAGCTGAGGTTATTAATAGTCAACTAAACACGGCGTTTTAGAGAACTGTGAATCGCCTTAACTCGTGACTTAAGTATCATGGGGGTTGAACACCATGGAGCTGAGCATCATGGAGCTGAACATCATGGGGGCTGAACATCGTAGGTTATCTGTGAGGTCTACGACTCTCCTCAGCCGAGAACCAAAAGCAGAGAGCATCTGATAGCTATCTGCATGTTGCTCTTTGGCGCCCCCTGTCACAATGATGACCAGAATCTCGAACAGGAACAAAAGGAAGCTGCAAAAACCTGTTCTGTGTCCAATGGGTGTGTGAGAGGTCGGGCAGGATACGGGGTACAATAATCCTACTGGTCTTATGTCAAGCTAACCCAGTATATCTTAAATGGTTTCTTTTGTGAGTTGTCATTATACGATGTGTATAGTGGCGAGTTATATACTATACTATACAGGCGATGTTAATCTACCCCCCACCACCACCCAACCTGACGCTATATGTAAACAAATATGTGTATTATCAGGGTAGTACATATAGTCTAGTAACCAATGAGCTTACAGAGGTCGGATTTTCGCTCTCCAACACACAACACAATGAGAAAACTGGTTAACGACACACACACACACACACACACACACACACACACACACACACACACACACACACACACACACACACACACACACACACACACACACACACACACACACACACACACACACACACATCCAACCCTCCCTGACGCCTCACCCTCTCCTGCCTCCTTGCCTCACCTCCCCTCTACTCCTTCTCCCTTTATCTCCCACCTCCTTATTCGTTTATCTACTTATTTTTTCCTCAATTTCTCCATTTTTCTTCTACGCCCTTCCCTCCCCTCTTCACGCATCTCATTTTCTTCGCATTATTTTTCTTCTTCATCTCTTAAATAAAATCTATGACACAGAACTGTAGGTGAATCTCCTCTTGTATTCATTCCACATACATAAATATACGTAGTTTAAGGGGGGAATGGAGGAATGGGTAAATAAGGGGGAGTAATGGGTTGTTAAGGGGGAATGGGTAGTTAAGGGAGAGTAATGGGTAGTTAAGGAGGAAAAATGGGTAATAAAGGGGAGGAATGGGTAGTTAAAGGGAAGGAATGGGTAGTTAAGGGGGAGAATAATGGATAGTTAAGGAGAGTACTGGGTAGTTAAGGTGAAATAATGGGTAGCTAAGGGGGAGAATAGGTAGTTAAGGGTGAGATATAATGAGGGATGGTAGCAAACTATTATTCCTGGAGTGATATGATGCAAACAATGTTCCGATGTTGTCTTATGCTTCTATAATATTATTCTTCCAGAGGCTTAATGCGTCTTATGATCATTATAACTTACAGGTCGAGGCTCAATAAGTCAAGGAACAGAGTGGGTCGAATTGGTGCGTCCTTGGGATGATGACAGCCTCACATAAAGGACTTTCTAATCCTATTCTCCTGGCTGTCATAAGGGAGTTAATCCTATGTCAGAGGGAGGAGGTTAGGAGGATGTGTGTGTGTGTGTGTGTGTGTGTGTGTGTGTGTGTGTGTGTGTGTGTGTGTGTGTGTGTGTGTGTGTGTGTGTATTATCCTGCTATCACCATCGACTTTGATATCCCCAAAACAACACTTGACACAGTTCAGGTCACTTACTTCAATAAATCATATCGACACATTTACAACTGAATATAATCTTTTAACAGGCTTAAGATTAGACCAGGCGATGAATCATTCAAAGACCAATATAGACTTACAAAGGGACCAGGAATATAATACTTAAATATAAATTACAAATTTACAAACTTTTCCTCAATGATCGATGAATCTTTTGTGTTTTACGTAAATAATTCTTCCGTTCCCTTTTATGCTTTCCGCTTTTAAACTGTGTTCACTAAGAAAACAGTAACATAATATGAGGTCTCTAGCCTCATCAACAAGTACTGTATATACATAATAAAGGTATTGACTGTCATCCTGTATTATGCAAATTATCTCATATAATATGTAAATTATTAGAGTGTTATTGATGTATAGTAATGCCTTGACCCCTACTACACCACCCTGACCATGTTACAGGTACTGTACTGCAGGCGGCCACAACACCAAGTGAGGGAGCGAGTCTACTGCTCACTATATAAACTTTATTCATAAGCAGTTGATTACCATAAGAAAGAAGAGTATAATTGATAATTTACCAAATGTTATATAAATAAGAAGTTAGCATGATAAGGTGAGGCGGTGTTGTACATCAGGTTGGCGGGGTTCACTCTGCCTCCCTTTGTTTACAAGTGAAAACTAGTTTTTGTTGCTTCTTCAACAACATCCCGCTTTTCAATTGGTGATTAAGTGAGTTGATGCAGGTGTGTAAAAAAGATATACTGAGATAAACTTACTACACAAGTCAGGGAGTATAAAAGGGAGTTTGACCTAAGGGTATAGAGACCACACCTGACCACACCCTCCACTAGTACTGTACTGTACCACCACAGCAAGGGGCTCTCTCAGAGATCTTAACCCTGTCGTGATCTGGGGGCTCTTACCACTGTCATGACTTGGCGGTCGAGGAGTTCATGACACCGTCGTGACCTGACTGTCTCGGAGGTCATGAATGATGGAACTCTCATGACGTGGCTGCCTGAGGAGGTCATGCCACTGCCCGACCTCACTGTCTCAGGGGTAATGTCACTGTCTTCACCTCAGTGTCTCAGCTGTGTCACCACGGTCAATAGTTTATGCACACCCTCAAAACTAACCGTTGTGTCACCATGGATGATTCACTTAACGCAGCGGTAGTTAACTTTCTTCAGTAACAGCAGTCATCTTTTACCCTTAATGACGGCAGAGTTCAATTCTTTAAATTGAAATGAAAATGCTCCCCATATAACCTTCAGTATATAAGAGTGTGGCAGCCAGTGCACTCAAACATCTTCATTTCCTCATCTGTAAAGGCAGGTACACATACACACCTGGGTGAACTACGGGGTACCCTAAACGCGAACTAGTGACCTTGGTTGAAGCGAGCGTTGTTTCCACTTGACCACGGCACACCGCACACTGGTATTTCCAAATAATCGTGACGGACTGATCATAATATATTTCACTGTCAGTATTTAACTCGAGAGGGAGAAACTCTACAATGGGAATAAATAAGCAAATTCAATGCAATATTTAACTGGACGTAATGGCAGTAGTAATTTTTTGGGGGGTGTATGGCAATTACTTTGAAATGAAAGCAACAGTTAACTATTAATAACACCTAAATACAGCACTCGGTGAAGCGGTTGTTAACGAGTTATTGCAACAGTAAATTACTCTCAATAAAAACAGTAGTTATTTTGTTTACGAGAACAACTATTAACAAAATATGAAAACCAAAAATAAAAGCATCAATTTAAAGTACTGTACAGCTTCGACTACCTCATAATAACACACACACACAGACTATTAGTAAACAAACATCTTACAGGAACAACCTATCAGAGCCAACACTACGCTCCCTTCCTTTAACCCATCTCTTAAAAAATATCTATTGTCTAAGTATTAACATTTCTTGTAATACCTACTTTATATTCCTACTTTTACTGTACCACCAAAACCGTTTTATCAGAAATTATCATGTAGATAGATAGAATATATTTGCCAACTAGACATAATCCTGATAGCTCTGTCCTCTTGTTCCACCTTAATAGAACCCATGTTGTACTGCTTCCCTCCCTTATCATATTTATGTATATCAGCGCCACTGTAAAGTATACATATACTTATAATAAAATGTAAATTAAATATTTAAAATAAATAAAATAAATAAATATCGAAGTGATAACCGTGGTAACATTCTGATATATTCTTATTACCACCAAGCTATGTGTACTATTCCAGATGATACTAAATGGTACATGATATAGTATATACCAGGTGCCTACAAGAGAGCTCAGGGTCTCACTGGTTCAGCCATGTTGATATTTTTTTTCTCTACAGGGGTGTGTTCTTGTGGCTAAATAAACTGTTTCAATACCAGTGACAGAAGAGACACGGCCCTTCAGCCCTAGACCGAAGCTGTTACCCCATGGGAGTTTTATTGACAATTTGGTTGAAATATATACAAGCATCCTGATAACATTCTCATATTGGTGTCCCAAATAAAACCTTCCTGCTGACACACTGATGACACTCCCCACGCTGTAGTGCTTCCATCATGACTGAGGGCAGTTCACCTCAAGTTGTCATTTAATACTTTACAATCCTCTCCGGTATTGTTAGTTATATTCCTAAAGTATATCCTTGTCTGCCCTGAAGATGTTATGTTATTGCCGTCTATGATGCACACTGTTGATCATTTTACAATCAAATATTCAAACACAACGAGAAACTTGACGGATATACTGAGTATTACCAGACAGCAATTTCATTCAACTTGTACCAATATTGCCACCCACCTCATACTGCTCTCTGTTCTCAAAACTGTAATGCTGTGACTCACTCTACCAATATTTTTTACCCTTGATTATAAGAACACGAAGCGAAGGGTCCTCAGTGTACTGCGAGCGTTTGGTCACTGCCTCACTCAACTGAATATATAATGATACGTTTACTGACGGAGGCTGCTGACGGAGGCACCAGGTGTATGTGTTGGAACCTTAGATACTGAGTTTTATACTACGTCCTTCAGTGTGTTAGAGAGAGAGACGGGGTTGAAGCCTTAACCCACGAAACTGGTTATTCCTCTTCCTCCTCTTTCTGCGTCTCTACCCCCCCCCCCTCTCCTTCATCCTACGGCATATTATTACTCCTTCCCTCCACCTCCTCTAGCCCCCCCCCCAAGAACCCCCTCCATCCTCTTTCCTACCTACCTCCATACCTCTCATCCACCCTCCTCCTTCAAGTTAATTACACACCACACTGTCATCTCCTCAACCTGTCATCCGCCGGGTGATGGATCTGTCTGGAGACACGTATGGTCGACCAGGACTGAGGGTGTGCACGCTATTGCCTCATCTGTGTGTAATTCCGATATGGTGTGGCTTAAACGGTCGTGTCACACCAGCTGGCGAGGGTGACTTAATGCATGTTTTACAAGTGGGTGTTGGTAAAGGTCCAGTCAGTCAGTCAGTCGGTACCATATGTGTCCCAGCTGTTAGGACGAAGCTTCTGAGTCACCGAGGCATTAACCTATATACGGTAACGTGATATCTCAAAGTAAAGAATAAATAAATAAATACATAATAATAATAATAATAATAATAATAATAATAATAATAATAATAATAATAATAATAATAATAATAATAAAAATAAAAATAAATACAAAATAATAGTAATAAATAAAAAATAAATAAAATAAAATAAAAGGTATCACAGTACATAGTGCACAGGTTATCGACTATTGACTCCCATCAGCACCAGAAGGAGGGCGGGACAATGACTGCGTGCAGGGTGGTGTAAGGCAGCCGTCCTGGGGGTGGTGGAAGCAGTAATAGTCAATAATACGTAACTTGAGACTCGCGCCACATTACGTAAATACAGACCACGCTTCAGTGACATTGGTGATGGAACACTTTCATCATACTAACATAAAATAAAAGACAGACCAAACCTAACCTAAACCTAAACCTAACCCGCCATAACGCACCTAAAAGTCTAATAGAATCTCTGTGAAGTATAATACAACACTTGTCAGGTGAGGAGCATTTCAAGATCTTCCTATAACATCAAAAACTCCTGGTTGACTCTGAGAGCTTGACGAGACTGTGTGTGAGAGAGTGACTTGTGTTTAAGTTACCATGGTATAAATATTGTAATCCTGTTATCTTCAAAGCCACCTGGAGCTGCAGCCACTTTGGGAATTTTGTTGAAGTAACGAAAAGAGACGCTGTAGTGAGCTGAGAGGAAACATCAACTGGTGGCCGATAGTGAGACCTGACTGTTGTCTTTAATGTAAAATACTAAACAAAATATTACGGGAATATTAATCGGAAGTGCATCAGAATTTTTTTTTTTTTGGGGGGGAGGGTTGGGTTAGGCTAGGCTAGGTTAGGTTAGGTTAGGTTAGGTTAGGTTAGGTTAGGTTGGGTTGGGTTGGGTTGGGTTAGGTTGAAGTTGAAGGTTAGGGTTAGTTGGGTTGGGTTGCTGTCAGTTGGGTTGGGTTGGCTGGTTGGGTTGGGTTGGTTGGGTTGGTTGGGTTGCTGATTGGTTGGGTTGTTGATTGCTGGTTGCTGGGTTGGGTTGGGTTGGGTTGTCATTGGGTTGTTGTTTGTCATTGGGTTGGGTTGGGTTGTTGTCACGATTGGTTGCTGACTGGTTGGTTGGGTTGGGCTGGATTGGGCTGGGTTGTCAGTCGGGTTGGGTTGGGTTGGGTTGGGTTGCTGTTGGGTTGGCTGTTGGGTTGGGCTGATTGCTGGGTTGTTGCTGGGTTGGGATGGGTTAAGGTCACTGGAGAGAGAAGAGCAAGAATAAGAAGTACAAACACCACCTTGCTGTCCTGACCCAAGGCGACCCACGACATAAAGAGGAAACGCTGCCGAGACTAAATTACTTCACAGGGGAAAACAGTTGAGTTCCCGTACGAGAAATCAGTCTGGGAAAAAAGGTGAAGGAAACTATTATGTAAATGACGAACGAAAAGGCTCCGAGTTGACAAGCTGGCGGCAGACTTGTATAAACACGGAGAAGTTGCAGGGAGATGGTTGTGGAAAGTCATCCAATCAGTTTGGCGAAGAGTGAAGCTACCAGAGGCCAACTACGAGAGAGAGAGAGAGAGAGAGAGAGAGAGAGAGAGAGAGAGAGAGAGAGAGAGAGAGGCGCACAGTAACATCACAAGACCAGTTAGCTTATTGAGTGTCTGGTAAGGCTGACAAGAGGATGTTAGAACACCAAGGCTGACGGTAAGAATGATTAAAGGAATCTAATTTGTTTACAGAGCTTAGACATGTGTTGTTGTTGTTGTTTTCTTACTACCCCCTCCCTCTTACACCTCCTGGGACCAGATTATAACATCACAAGATACGATTTTTACCAAAGATTTGAACAGCTACTTTGTAAACTTTTAGTCATATATAATATCATGTAATACGAAGGCTTAAATTATATGTTTTAGTGTTGTAGGATTCCACACCAGAAATTAGTGTTTGATTATGAATTTGTATACTATAGGACGAAACCGTGTATAATGTAGGACGAATCCGTGTATACTGTAGGACGAAACCGTGTATACTATAGGACGAAACCGTGTATACTATAGGACGAAACCGTGTATAAGAGAGAAAAGGCAACTAGCTCCAAGTTTTCAATTAGATCTTAGCGTGATAGAGAAGCAGCACCTCTCTCTCCCAAGTTTGCTCTGTGATGAACTTAACTATATCATAAAGAAGTTGGGACGCGGAAGACAGACGGGCGGGGAAGCTGTGCACGTTGGGATTACAAGATTGCAAGACCTGATGTATGTTAACGATGCTGTGTCAGGAGCGTGCTGGCCACCCATAAGGCGTAAGAGTACTAATGTAAAAGAAGTTAGACGCAGAGGTTAGTATTCTGGAGCCGAAGTGAATGACGGTGTCTTGAGGGCTAACGCATGATGGCGACGAATGAAACTGGGAATGTACAGTAGAGAAAGTTTGGGTAGCAGAGTTGAGTAAGATGCGAGACAGTGCTAAACCTTTGTTGGAGACACGTGGCGTTTATGACCGAGGAAGAGGAGAACCTCCCAGTTGTGTGCAGTAAAAGAGAAATATTTTCAAATTATATTAACAAACTTATAAAAGAGGTAACACAGGTTAAATAAGTACAAGAACGTGAAAACTACAGACAAACGCACCTGCTGCAAGACACAAAGGTAGCCCCAGCCTGGCCCCCACCCCTCACTACCCCTCTCATAACGCAGCTTCTTTTGTCGATGTTCTAATGAAAGTCAACTCATCATCAAGACTTCTTTGAGCTGAGACGCTCTCCCCGGTACTCTTACAGCCTTCTATATTTACAGTGTGTAAACTCCCTTCATTATATTCCATCTAGTCTTTCATCTCTCGCGCTTATTGTCAGGGTAACACTCACTCAGCACACGCGTCTCGTCTTCAGAAGATAACTTGCAACTTCTTTCTAAATGTACAGTACACACACACTGTTCCCTTCATGTCAGTAATATAACCCTTGTTTTTACCCAGGTCCACCAGGACTAAACCAGGGTGTTGTTCACACTACCTGGCGCACTACTTCCTTAATTTACCGACACACCTGTAGGAAACACGGAGGATGTAGCCGACTTAAGTGCGCCCTCACTACTATGCACGATAAACACATTAGATACTTACAAACATTCCTATCCCATTGTAGAGAAGTGTGTTTATTATATTACCTCAACTATATACTGTACTCTATATAAAGTGGTTCCCAAAAGCTTTAAATACAAAATAAAGAACTTCCTCATTTTTCTTCTGTAACATAAAATCTAAAGTTTTACTGAATAAGCACAATATGTATGTAATTACCATCAATAAGCTTATGGACGTTTTTAATTCTGCCTAATTACCATTGACTCCTATGACACTAAATCTGACTGCTGTCTGTGTCTGTCTGTCTGTGTGTGTGTCTGTCTGTCTTCAATTTCTATTCGTGTTTTATTACACAGAATTCACTGGATTTTTTTCGTCAAACTCTCAACAACTTTAGAAAATACTGTACAGGTATTAATATAATACTGTATGTCATTGAGTGAAAATGGATGTACTGTGCAGGTGAGGACAACACACAGGTGAGGACAACACACAGGTGAGGACAACACACAGGTGAGGACAACAAACAAGTGATGACAACAAACAAGTGATGACAACAAACAAGTGATGACAACAAACAAGTGATGACAACAAACAAGTGATGACAACAAACAAGTGAGGACAACACACAGGTGAGGACAACAAACAAGTGAGGGTGACAACAAACAAGTGAGGACAACAACAAACAAGTAGGGACAACAAACAAGTGAGAACAACACACAGGTGAGAACAACACACAGGTGAGAACAACACACAGGTGAGGACAACACACAGGTGGTGAGACAACAAACAAGTGAGGACAACAAACAAGTGAGGACAACAAACAAGTGAGAACAACACACAGGTGGGGACAACAGGTGAGAACAACACACAGGTGGGGACAACAAACAAGTGAGGACAACAAACAAGTGAGGACAACAAACAAGTGAGAACAACACACAGGTGAGGACAACAAACAAGTGAGGACAACAAACAAGTGAGGGACAACAAACAAGGAGAACAACACACAGGTGAGGACAACACACAGGTGAGGACAACACACAGGTGAGGACAACACACAGGTGAGGACAACACACAGGTGAGGACAACAAACAAGTGATGACAACAAACAAGTGATGACAACAAACAAGTGATGACAACAAACAAGTGATGACAACAAACAAGTGATGACAACAAACAAGTGAGGACAACACACAGGTGAGGACAACAAACAAGGATAAAACATAATTGATAAAGCTCCCAAGTGAAGACAGGACAAAAGTGAGAACTGGAAGTACATCAAGACAAGAGGCAAAGGAAAACAAGAGAAGACTAAAATTTAATCTAGACTTCCCACATATTAACAATAAACTGACTCTCTCCTCCCCTAGTGTTAATTTACCTATCCATCGTTAATTAGTTATGATTCTCTCACCTGACAAAAGATAAATAAATCAGTAAATAAAAATCCTATGGTGACCTATTTATCCGTTCATTCAATTACAACAGGCAACTTCAGCCCTTTATTTGTGTTTACATTTATCACAAATAATAACCTAAGACCTGTTTTATTTCTCATGTTCGTGCATCATAAATCCTAACCTAACCTAACCTAACCTAATCTCAACCTAACCTAACCTAATCTCAACCTTACCTAACCTAACCTAACCTAATCTCAACCTAACCTAACCTACGAGTCTGAATATAAACATAAGATGACCTATAATTCATTATCAACAACTATAATAAAGCGTTCGGGTCATCTTCATAAATTATACCATATAATTACAGGTACACCTTTACCTGTTTTCATATACACAGCCTCGAATTCTACATCCCCTTTCCTTCATACATCTCATCACTATACGTCTACGACCGCCTATATCATTATATAATACATGTACTCTTAAACCTGGCTATATACATTACTATAGCAATCCTCGAGGACCTATTTGTCTATACACTTCACACCTGTAATTGTAAATCGACCTGCATATATATAGCACACATAACTTACACCTGTCCTTGTAATATACTGTTGAATAATTCCAAACCTGGCTTCCAATTCTCACACGAACAATGGTAATTCCACGTCCACACAAGATATACATTTACCTTTGTTTCACACTTAGGTTCTAAATCTACCTGTCTTACCTGTAATCAATTTACATATGGGTTTCTCGTCTCAGGTGTTTCTTCGTCATTAGCCTTTAAGTTCTTCCTATGTGTTGAGTTATTGAAAGGTTGATCTAACTAGTTTACTAATGATGAATTTCTAAATGAACACCAAGACTCCTGTTGTCTCGGTAGGGTTGTCAAAATCCTTCATCTGTTTCCCCTCCCCATGAATCCTTCCCCTCATTTTCCCCCAAACCCATGAGCTTCACTATCTCCCCTCACCCCATGAACCCTCCCCTCACTCCTACCCCTTGCCTCACCATCTTCCCCTCACTCTTCCCCTACCCTCACCTCTCCCTTCCCTATGAGCCTCCCTCCTCCCCTTCCTCACCATTCCCCTCACCTCTCCCCTCCCCAGGTCGCTAGAGTCAATATGTGGTCCAGACACTCACACGGGGCCACGCTACGCCAGGTATATATCATTGATTTCCGCTTAATTTTGCTGCCCGCTGCCTGAAATTGTCTGAATTATATATGAGTGTGCATTTAATACGAGTGGCTGAGGCTCTCATTGTACGTGGTGTTGTTCTCTCCATAGTGGTGAGAGAGAGAGAGAGAGAGAGAGAGAGAGAGAGAGAGAGACCTGGCTACAACAAGTAAATCACAGGTGGTGTTTGTGTGGTGCCGATCTACCTTTGTGTACCATCACCTCCTACACTAGCTGGGGTCTCTCTCTCTCTCTCTCTCCCCCCTCTCTCTCTCTTCTCTCTCTTTCTCTCTCCATTCATGGTTTGTCTGTTAGTGTGTGTGTGTATGTCTGTGTGTGTGTGTGTGTGTGTGTGTGTGTGTGTGTGTGTGTGTGTGTGTGTGTGTGTGTGTGTCATTCTCAACCATGCACTTTTCTTACCCATCTCTCATTGTGTCCATACCAGCTCTACTCTCACCACACCTCTCACCATCACTCTCACCCACACCTCTCACCATCACCCTCACACCCACCTCTCACCATTACTCTCATCCACACCTCTCACCATCACTCTCACCCACCTCTCACACCCCTCACCCACACCTCTCACCATCACCACCTCTCACCCACACCTCACCATCACTCATCACCTCATCTCACCTCTCACCATCACCTCACCTCACCCACATCTCACCTCTCCCATCTCTCCTCTCTCTCACCCCCTCTCACCATCACTCTCTATCACTCTCCCCACCTCTCACTATCACCCACCCACACCTCTCACCATCATCTCATTCTCACCATCACTCTCACTATCCTGTCACCCACACCTCTCACCATCACTCTTTCTATCACACCCACACCTCTCACCATCACTCTCATCCACACACCTCTCACTATCACTGTCACCCACACCTATCACCATCACTCTTCACTATCACTCACCCACACCTCTCACCATCACTCTCACCCACACCTCTCACCATCACCCACACCTCTCTATCACTCACCCACACCTCTCACCATCACTCTCACCCTCTCTCCATCACTCCACCCACACCTACCATCATTCTCACACACCTCTCCTTCACCTCATCACCTCTCACCATCACTCTCACCCCACCTCTCCCATCCTCTCACCCACACTCATCCTCTCACCCACCCCACCTCACTCCTCACCCACACCTCTCACCATCACTCTCACCCACACCTCTCACCATCACTCTCATCCACACCTCTCACCATCACTCTCACCCACACCTCTCACTATCACTCTCACCCACACCTCTCACTATCACTCTCACCATCTAAACCTAACCTAACCCATACGTGTACAATTCGTGCCATAACAGCCATAATAATAAGTACTAAACACGTCTCATCTGCCTCTAACACATCATAACTACTGCGACAAATATTATGGTCTTAGAAGAACCATTTAACACAGCTGGCGACCATCATCGTCCCCCATAACCAAACTACCTTTCATCCCTTGTTAAGTTGGTAGTTAAGTACTGGTAATTACACACCAACACCACCATTAGTACATCTGTCAAGGTGTGAGGGGCCACCGGGAGAAGTGACTGGCCAGCGGGAGGAGTGACTGGCCAGCGGGAGGAGTGACTGGCCAGCGGGAGGAGTAACTGGCCAGCGGGAGGAGTAACTGGCCAGCGGGAGGAATTGACACGACGACACGCGGCCCCCGACACGCTGTCACACTGTCACTCCTCGTTGGCTATATCCTAATATAACTTACTCACTCAGACTATATTCTGTGTGTGTGCGTGTGTGTGAGTGTGTGTGTGTGTGTGAGTGTGTGTGTGTGTGTGTGTGTGTGTGTGTGTGTGTGTGTGTGTGTGTGTGTGTGTGTGTGTGTGTGTGTGTCTTTCTTCTCCCTCGGCTTCTCCTTGTCTTCATCATGTCACCAACACCTCCCCCTATCTCCTAACCCCCCTCCCCCTCACTAGCTACCCCTCCCTATCCATTCCCTACTTCATTACGTCCCTCGTGTCGTGACGTCCCTCTCCTGTGTCCATCATCTCTCCCTCTCTTCTTCCCTCCCTTCTCCCTCTCCCCCCCACTCTCTTTCCTTGGTCCGCTACACAGCCTCCTCCTCCTCCTCCTCTACGTTTTGTTCCTTTTATCTTATTATTATCCTCTTTCTTTCTTCTCTTTCTCCTTGCGTTCTCCTTCTTTACCTTAATCCATCTTACTTATTCATCCCCCTTTATCTTATTCTACCTCCTATTCTTTCTCTTTCCTCTATTCCCTTTTCCTTACTCTTCCTCCATTCCATCACCTTTTCCTCTCACGCTTCACCCTCCCACCTATACCCAGCGAGTGGTCTTCCCCTCTTAAGCCAGTTGTACCTTAATTAAATATCCTGGTGTCGTCTCTATCCCTGTGTCCTCTCTTTCATTATCACTAGATCTTTCTTTTATTGGATTTTTTCACCTACTTCCTTCCTTCCTTCCTTCCTTCCTTCCTTCCTTCCCTTTTCTTTGTTATTTTCTATTTGTTTTTATTTTTTTTGTTTTTGTCTCCGTGTCACATCCTTCCCTTGACTGTCACACCCACCCTTTGACAGTCACACCCTCCCCTTGACAGTCACACCCTCCTTTTGATCGTCAGACCATCTCTTGACAGTCACACCCTCCCTTGACAGTCACATCCCCCCTTGTCCAGTCACACCCACCTTTGACAGACACACCTCCCGCAATCCACCCTCCTTTACACTCTCCCTCCTCCCTTTCTTATCCTCCTTCCTTTCTATACTTTCCTCCTCCCTCCCTCCCTCCCTCCCTCCCTCCATCCATCCTCCCTCTCCCTACTTTCCCTCACTTGGTTCTCAGTCTTTAGTTACCCTCCCTGAACCTCCCCAACTCTCCCTCCTTTTACCTCCCAAACCCCACTATCCTCCCCAAAACTACCTCCCCTTGCCTCCCCACCTTCCCAAATCACATTAACCTCCCACAACCTCACCTCCCCTTGTCTCCCCACACTCCCAAATCCCATTAACCTCCTCCTTTACCACTCCCACCTTTCCATATCCCTTTAACTCCCCCTCCCCTTGTCTTCCCAATCCCGTTAACTCCCCGACCCTCCCTTTAACCACCTCCTCCCCCTCCAGTAGCTATCCATCATGATGACACAGTGACTCACAACCTGGAGCTGACATCTGTTAACATTGCCCATTATCTACACACATTAGCTTCCACGCCAACTCCTCATACTCACTCCCTCCCTCCCCTATTCCTACCCTCCCTCCCTCCCTATTCCTTCCCTCCCCTACTCCCTCCCTCACCCCTTCCCTCCCTCTCTCCCTACTCTATTGCATTGATCCCTACACGCTCAGACTACACTTACAGGGCACTTTAGGATGACACTTTACAACTATGTGTTTGATAGGGAAGAGTTATGTAGAGAGGTCACCGTTAAAATAAGACATTAAAATAACCGTACAAGTCAAATAACTAAAATGAAAATTAATTAAAGAACAAATACTGTATATATTATGTACTGGACAATCATTAAATCTTATCGATCTGATCAAATTATGTCATTAAGCACGATGCAACGTCATTCATCATGTGTAATAGGCGAGTTTAATATGTACTCTGTGTGTGTGTGTGTGTGTGTGTGTGTGTGTGTGTGTGTGTGTGTGTGTGTGTGTGTGTGTGTGTGTGTATATTAAATGAGAGGATGAGGAAGAAACTGTTGGAGAAGTGAGGGAGAAACTGTTGGGGAAGTGAGGGAGAAAAGTAGATCACAAGAGAATACTGCTGGAGAGAAGAGGGAGAATGCACACAGTGAGAGAAGAAAGAACTGAGAGAGAAAAATGTTGGAAAGGTGAGATAAGAAAACAGAGAATGATTGATGGGAGAGAATTGTGGCAGACACGAACGAGATGGTGATGATAGAAGTGAGGAGGAGAAAGAAGTGAAGGAAGAAGAAGTGAGGAGAAATAAATGAAGGAAGTGTGTGTGTGTGTGTGTGTGTGTGTGTGTGTGTGTGTGTGTGTGTGTGTGTGTGTGTGTGTGTGTGTGTGTGTGTGTGTGTGTGTGTGTGTGTGTGTGTGTGTGTGTGTGTGTGTGTGTGTGTGTGTGTGTGTGTGCAAAAGTAATCATAATTCTACATCAACGTCAGAATAGAAACATTACATCAATCACAGGCCATCAACTTCAGGATCCCATCATAGGAAAGACTGCATCAATCACAGATTACAATAAGTCGGTTTAAAACACACTTAAATTAATCTATATTATTCCTCAACCAGGCAGGAAGTAATGAACCTGAAACACACAATTAAATTTTCCTCGCTGTCTGAAGGTCAAAACAATAATACAAGAGTTTATAAATACTAATGACAATATAATACTGTATATGTAAAATTGGTGGAAGGTTTCTGCAGTCATGAATGTCTACAAAATGTTTACAAGATATTTTAGTTAATTAATTAGATCGCGTTAACTACTCCGGTAACCCTAACAATAATGGCCACTAAATCTATCATTAAAATATGAACTTTATTTTCAACCATAAAAATCAACACACAAAAATTTGCAAATGGGAATATTGCTCAATGAACCCAGTGGCAGATTTTAGCTGCATACGGCAGAAAAAACACACAAAAATCTACATCCTATTGTTGCAAGATAATGATGACCACCGGTGAAAATATGCTAATGTGTGTATATGTGTGTGTGTGTGTGTGTGTGTGTGTGTGTGTGTGTGTGTGTGTGTGTGTGTGTGTGTGTGTGTGTGTGTGTGTGTGTGTGTGTGTGTGTGTGTGTGTGTGTGTGTCTGTGTGTCTGTGTGTGTGTGTAAAATAGTTTGGAACTTTTTTATATGGAGTTATTAATGAAGTTAACTTTAATGGTGTTATACTGAGTATTTTCTTAGGTTCTTATTTATCAAGAGTTACACAACCATGATGGTATTGTTTTACTAGCACAGTGGAAGCGGCCTTTCCAACCCAAACTATACAGAAAAAAAAATTAAAGGAAAATATATTATAACATTAGGTTAGTTGAGATGTGGCTCATGAAGGGAATTTGGGGGTTTCAGTGATAAACAAAACTTAAAATGAATACAAATTATTATCTCAACTGAACTTATGGTTTAAACATATATCACATGCAGGTGTTCGTAATGCAGGTGTTATTGTGACTTTAATTTAATGCATAAATCTGACAGTCTTTAGGGGCAACACCTACACAAGGATACACCTTACTACTCTACAGGATTCTACATATTAATACACCTTACAAAAACCTTTAACAGGATGGTCAGAGTAAACATTTACTTGTACCACATTATATAAACAGATGTGACTTGACACTTCAATATCAATGAACTGAATTATTGCACAACTTACAGAGTAATGTAATACCATCACACTTCCAAAAACACCTCATGAATTCCTAATAATCTCTCTAAAAAAAGCTGATTGTACAGTAACTCTAAATCTATCCTTATGGCTCAAGACTTCAATATAAGTGAACTGAATTCTTTCACACTTTACGGGGTGCTGTAGTGTACTTCACAAGTGAATAGAAGTCAAGCAATGCCTTCACACTTTCAAACAGGCTTCATGAATTCTTTAAAACTCCAACAACTTGTATAAGGCTTCATATTCCTGTATCTTAGTCTACTGTAGTCACCCGATAATGTTACTGTGTGTGTATATACAGAAATTGAGAGGAAGAGAAAAATAAGAAGACAAAGGGAATGAGGAAAAATAATAGGTATATGAAAAAAAGAAGTGGAAAAAAGACAGATTGATAAATATGAAGAAAGTATAGAGTAAAGAATTTAAGGAGATAGACAAGTAAACAAACACGGGGAGAGAGAGAGAGAGAGAGAGAGAGAGAGAGAGAGAGAGAGAGAGAGAGAGAGAGAGAGAGAGAGAGAGAGAGAGAGAGAGAGAGAGAGAGAGAGAGAGAGAGAGAGAGAGAGAGACCATATGTAAAACAACTTCAAACACCAACAGATCGTAAAAGTTAATATCCGAGGTAACTAAATGACATCATTATTACATGGTGACGTCACACACACACACCAGAGCCACCAATCAGATGGATGCTCCTGATGGGGGTAGGTCACCGTCCCCAGCACCACCTCCTCCTCCTCCTCCTCGCCCCATCTCCCCCACGCCCAACCATTTCCGGAGTTCCTCACATCACAGGAGCCGACTGTTCATTTTCTGGCCGGCCGCCCCCACGATGCTGAGGGCGACGCTAAAGGTGTACTCGGCTGCTTCCCACTTATCGTAATGTTTCTATTTTCGTTTTTCTTTTTATTCTGTTTGTCGTCTAATATTTTCTCCTCCCTTATCTGTTTATCTGCGTGTGTGTGTGTGTGTGTGTGTTTCTCATCCTTTCTCTCACCCCAACCGTTCCTCCTCCCATACACCCCATCTCCCCTCTCACGCCAGCCGCTTCTCCCACAACTCCCCTCACCCCCTCCTTCTCCAGTAAATCGCACCATTATCAATTTTCTGTTTCCCCTTTTAGAGTTGTTGTTTATATCGTCATCGCGGTGGCTGTTGTTGCTCTTGTTATCACGGCTGTTTTTGACAGCCCGGTCACGGCTAATGGCCTCGTTAGTTTGATAATAGGCTCGCTCCCAGGGCTGCCGCGATCTTTTTCTCGTACTGCTATTTTTAATTTCCTAATGTCATGGATCACCACTAACACAACACTTACTGAGATGTTTTATTGCTGTATTATTGTTCACAGTCTGACCTTTACTGGAAGATATAAACAATTAGTTATTCACAGTACACACACACACACACGCACACACACACACACACACTGAGTTTGTTGGTCCACATTTTGAATTAGGTAATTAACTGTTGTCTTCAGCTTTGGGTTAAGTACACAACTGCTAATATTCTTGTTTTATGAGACTCCGGCTACTCCCTCAAATACGACGACTTGTTGTATGAAATGTTATATCACATCTTAATCTTAAATAAAAACAAATTTTCGCCATCATGTGAGAAAGTTATTCAAATTACCTCAATATATTAAGCACCATTTTCACTACATATTCTCTGGTAAAAGAAACATTCAAGAAACTCTAAGGATGTTTCATACAGTCCCTGGCAACAATGTCAGACATTGAAGATGTTTCACAAACTCTGGGAATATTTTTCTCACCCTTGGGAGAGTTTCTCAACTCTATATATCTTTTTCGGACCCATGGATCCATATCACACACTAAAAATACTTTCCTGTCCATTAGAATAGTTTTCCCACCGTCAACCTAAGTAATATAACCGAGGATATATTCCCAGATCCCTGGAACACTACCCGACCTCAGGAAATACTCTGACAGGGAAGATTCTGAGTGGGAATACTTTGAGAGGGAATAATTTGAGGGGGAATAGTCTAAATTGCAATACCCTGAGAGGAATACATGTACTCTGAATAGGAACTTTGAGTGAGAATACTTTGAGAGGAAATACCGAGTGGGAATACTCTAAGAATGAATACGCCGAGTGGGGATGCTCTGAACAGGAACTCTAGAGAGGAAATTGTCTTAAGTGAGAATACTGAGTGGGAATACTGTGAGCATCCTGGAAATAGTCTTGAAGGTGAGTTGTCAGGAACAGAGTAGAAGCGTTTATCCCTGCGTTCGAAAGTTGGAGGACTGTAGCGGTAATCTTGTCCACCTGTGTGTCTGTCTGTCTGGTTTATGCTCAATAACTTCCCACAGACACAATGAACTGATTCTACCTTGGTGTACCTTGTATATCCGTGTGTTATGGCGGGTTCTCTCTTGTGATCATTGACAGTTACGCTGGTGTTAATAATTTCAGACATAAGGCGTTTGACCATATGGAATTTAGCAGTATTCACACAAATAGGGTTTTCACTGGATACCTTTTCGTAAACTCAATGGATTTATTTCAGGTTTGGTCTGAAATTGTACCAAGATTTACAGGGTTTTGTTTTGAAATGTTTGGTGTGTTGGCAGTTCAAAGAGTTTTAGAATACTGTACTAATCATTCTCAGTTGGGCAACTGTTTTTTATAATTGCTTTTAAATTTGCAACTACTTTTTATAGTGAATAAGTTGTGATCCAGTGATTTGATTCTTCATGTGAACAACAGCAGGAAAGTGACTTGAATGTCCGTGTGAAAAGTTGCAGTAAAGTGTCTTTATATCATATCCTGCAATAGTTAAAGTAAGCAACAGCCTGGCGTCAATACTAAGAAATATTACTAAGTTCTTGGTACAGTACTGTTGATAAAGAATGCGTTAGGTGTACATAAGCATGAATTAGTACACAAGTCTCTGAGTAGGAACCATTATGAGTACAAGAGTGATAAATCAAAACTCTTTTGTGTTTCACTGGATGATAAAGCAGAGGTGACGTTAATAGATATATTTTGTGGAATAATACATCTCGGGTAGCGTGTGTGTGTTACGGCAAGCTATTTAAGTGTATCACAAGTGAATAATAGACACTATGTCAGAGTAATGTATCACTAATATAAGTTCTCTCCTGTAGTCAAGCAAAGTTAGTTAGTTATCTTGATACTCTATTCACTATTGTTACAGATTTATCGTCACTGACTTACTAGTGGCTAAAGTTTGCAACCATTATATTAACTTCTCAGTCCTTTGTGTAACTTTAGCCAAAGTTTCTGTCGTATTTCATGATCGAACCAGAGTAAAGGATTCCACAGCCTCACTTGTAGGATCAGAACGTACTCAAACAACATAAATGTTAACTACAGTAACAATCCTTCATGCTGAGGATTTGTTTTATATTAAGATTTATTTCCATTGTCCTTCTAGTTACTTTGCTGACTATAATACAAGTACAGTCTGAGGTAAAGATCGTGACTGAGCTTCATTGTCAGGGAGCCTCAGTAAGACAGGAAAGGATGTACAATATTTGCAGTCCTTATATTGGTGAAATTATTTAGACAGTTAAGCTTAATTTATGTCTAAATTTGCCTATTATTATTATTATTATTGAGTATCACTAAGTTTCAAGCTATTACAATTTTTTACACAAATGAACTACTGTACAGTATCTTGTATGTAAAGCAAGATGTTCTTAATCACATAAATTAGATTCAATTTCCCTCTAGTATGCAGCTAAAATGGGGCCAATGGCTGAATGGATATTATGGCTCGCCCTCTGCCCTAATGGTTGTTGGTTTGTGCTTATGGGAACCCCAGTCTAGCCAGCAGTCAATGGGTACCTAACTTTATAGTTGAGGAAGTGAAGGCAGTCCAGTGCAATGCCAGTCACACAACCAGCCCCCTGGTGTACCGGAGACTTTCATGGTGCTATACAGGTACAGTATTAAATACAGTGGGTCCTCGGGTTATGAACGGGTTCCGTTCCTCATGACGTTCTTAAGTCAGATTTGTACGTAAGTCAGAACACATGCTATGTGCATACTGCATTTACAGAACAGTGTTTAAAATTCCACTATATCATAACCTAAGTCCTTATATACATCTAATATCACTTAATTTAAGACAAAAGAACAGAATGACAAAATACAGTAAATGAAAGAAAAAAAAATAGTCATCAGGTAAATAAAATCCTGTAAATTTCAAGTTTAACCTCATTTGTATCGGCAGGCATTTGTAAGTCGGGGACCTCCTGTATTATATGATAAGGAGACTGGATTGTATACGGTACTTGGAGTGGCAATTTTCATACAGTATTTGTATTGGTGTTGGTTCTTTTATCATTATATTTGTTTCTAATTTGTTGTTGTACAAATAATAATTGTGAAATTGGTTAGTTAGGGTAAAGGAATTCATTTGTTGCGTTGGATTTTGTTGTAAACGGATGCGGTTTTGTTTTGGTCGACATGAGCCTTTTCGCTCGCAGAAAATGGAGTTAATTAGCAGGATCATCTCAATCTTCATCTATCATGGTTATTATGTTGAATTCATTACTAAATTCAACCTAGCTCGTGGAAGATACACGCACATGATGACTAGTGACGCTACAATTATTCTTATATGACTGGTACATTTATTACAGTCCACTGGAGTTATTCTTAAATGATTTTTGCTTTTCATTATCTACCCTGTAAATTATTCCATATGATCGCCTTAGAAGCAGCATATATTTGTAGAAAGGATGTAACAAACCACAGGGGTTTCACGTGCCGGTCAGAGAATGCCGCGAACCTAACACTGACTTCACGTAGTAAGGTAGTCATGTCGGGGTCAGTAAATGACAACCAATAGGCTCCAACATGACAGAGCGTCCAGGGTCTCTCATTTCCTCCACTTGTTGTATTCTCTCTAAAGACGAGTAGCACAAAATGTCAGGGAAATTAAGAAATTTATCTCTTTCCTGTGATTCCCTCCCACCCATCAATTTTTTACGTAATTAATTTCCAAGTTGCAATGTTCAAACCTTATTTCCTAACCCATGGATGTATATAACAATCAGAATTTAGATGTTCAGAGCTAATGAAAGATGTTGGTCGATGAAATAAAAATAAACGGGAGCACAGTACAAGTTTGGAAGCGTCGGGTACACATTGGTTTTCTTAGCCCCACCTAAACCCCGCACCACTACACAAGAAGAAATACCCATGTACAGTCGGGCTCAAAAATTCACTCCCTCCCAAAATGAAGCAGCATCAACCCCAAATGAGATCAAACAACACACCCGCACCAGATGACAGTCAGGGTAAGTCAGTTCGCAGACTCAGTTTCAACACAGGGAGATAACTTTTGGCCACAACTGTACTTTACCTTCACCCAAAAATATAACCAGTATTTATAATTGTCTCAGAAATATAAACTAATATCTAATCAATCATTACATGAAAAAGAAAATTTGGCATTTGCAGGGAACAGAAAGATGTACATCATCTGAGTATAAAATTTGCATGTGTTGCACAGAAATAAATGTATGACCCTAATGTTCATCCAACACAAAATTTGCATTTAATTTAAAAAGAAATAATTACGTACTGTATACACATTATCTTTCATCTGAAAATAAAGTTTCCATGATGTATTGAAATACATATTTACATTATTTTATTTGCATCTCCAAAAAAATTACTAAAAGAAGAAATGAACTTTAACTTCATATATCATATACTGTACTATAGTTGAACAGAATGTTATACTGTACATATATGTATTTCATCTAGACCAGGAAAGAAAAACAATTGTATTAAACCTGTACAAAAATAATGAACCTTACCTCCATCTGACCAACAAACCTCCATAAATGACATTCTAAGTGTTAGTTATACTGTACTTTTAATTAAACATAGACATTGTAGCTTCACCTAATCATTAAAGATTACATTGCTAATAAGCCTTGATTTACCTCAGGATGTGATGTTACCACTCCTAGAATTTCAGTACTGAAGGGTCAGTGTTAGTAAGATGCATGCAAAAAAAAAATAATAATAATAAAAAATGCTCCCAGGCAAAGCAAGGCTCAAGATTCAAACTTTATCCCCACTTTATAATACCATGAAGGATAATTATAATTAGTATCTTAAATCCCATTAACTCCAAATTTATTTGAAATTACCTTTAAATTATGTCTTGTTAAATTTTTAGTACATTTTCAACCCTTGAAACAAATCTCATACTGTACAGTATTTGGATGTGCATTTTTAAAACTGTACCCTAAGATAACCTAACCTACTATGAATTCTACAAAATGTGGGACTATGTACTTACCACAGATGCATCAGCCTTTATTTATCTTCATCACTTGTCTTGCACTGAAGTTTTAACCTGTAAAAAACATTTACCAGTTAGAAAAAGGATTTACTACAGTATGCTTGTTACATAAAACCCTGTGATAATAAAGTAGTTCTTTGCCACTACAGTACAGTACTGCCATGATAAAATAACCTTCAAGGATTAAGATCAATAATCCCCACTCAGTCATACAATATTTAAAAAAACAATGACTTTTATCCCACATATTGTCAGTTATCAAACAGATTTTCAGTTATCACGCCCCCAAGAATTTTAATGTAATGCCAAAACACCAGTACTGTACTGTACAAAAATGATTAAACCAACTGCCCCTTTAATGTCCACACTTCAGGCATCAAAGGCCTTCATCCCAGATAATTAAAACAAAAATTCATTGACCAGTTATGAAGACATGATATTACACTCTTACAGTAACTCTTATTATTAATTAATATTATTCTGTCTCCCAAAAACAAGTATGAAACTTTCAGTACATATGAGAGGGACAGCACTGTAAAGTATTTATATAAAAGTTTGTTTGGTGGATTCATAATTTCCTTGGTTAGAATATAATTAAAATATTCCTTTAAATAGCAATAATTCCCATATCTTAGCAAAAATGATTTCCTTATAGTACAGTAATTAGTAATAGAGGATACCTTGAATAGTACATACAGTTTCTTAACACACACACAAATCTTAACTTCATTTTCCTACACTTCACCCTCTATATACTATACTATATCTGCTATTAATCTACATACAGACAAACACACATAAGGCCAATGAACACCTTCCCACAAAAATATGGGTTGTTGACTGCTGATATTAAAACACTAGGGTACCACTTGATGTAGTAAAGTGACCAATGAGAAAGCTAAGAGTCGAGCAGTACAGTACATTGTTTGAGTGGTTATGGCATTACTTAAGGGCTCAAAAACCTGTTAGAGTATATGGTGAGGCAAGTGAGGAATTTGAATTAAAAGAAGGAGTCCATTAGGGGTCTGTCTTGAGCCACCTTTTATTTATCATGGTGCTGGAGGCAATATCACAGGACTTTAGTACTGGCCTACCCTGGGAGATGTTATGGTGATTACTGAGTGCTGATAACAGATAACACTTGTATAGTACTGAATAGGCAGCGGAGAATTATAAAAAATGGAAGGAATTAATAAGGCATAAATAAAAATATTGATTAGTAGTATGGGTGAGGGACCTATGGCGGAAATTCATTGATATGCCCAGAACGGAGAGATTTTTACCATAATTTCTCAGAATGCTAAAAAAAAAGAAATTCGAGGAATGTAAAGTTCCAGGGAACGGGGATATTACTGCTTAGGTCCTTTTACGTTAGCCCGACCGTTATCATTACTCAACTCCTGTTCCAATTCATGAGTCCATTGCCTATCAGCCTTTCCCTATCTCTCAGCTCTAGTCCAATCTTCCTTACTTCGCATTCCTCAACATCTTCACCACACTCATTAGTTTCTTAATACAGTACCTTGATTCCTCCTTCTCAGCTAATATAGATATTTCCTTTCCTTCTAAACCTGCATCTTTTTCAACTTCAATTATATATTTCAAGAACATATACAGATAGACTCATCATTGCAATAGCTAATTTAAGGTATTCTGATATACAGTATTAGTAAGTAATACAGTACGGTTATATCAATAAAGGTTAATAAAAATAAAATTTACATTGAGTAAATCATACATCCAAGAAATTAACTTCAATAACAAGTATCAACACTGACCAAACCTTCTAAGGGCACCCACAGCACTTCACTCATCACCCAGCCATCCTAATCTTTAACCAACACATGGAGAGGTCAAGACTATACCTGGCCATACAGTACAGTACAGTACCATCTGCAGGAGGAAAGGGTGTAATAACCTGACTAAGTTCTTATGATTGGACCCTCCCAGCCTAATGTTACTGAGGTGAAGTAAATACTATCACATCTTCATTGAACATAAGGAACAGTAACAGCTGACTTAGGAGGAAGAACACGTAACAAAATGGATAGTACTGTATAGTTATCCTTGTAGCAGTATGCTAAAAGCACCAGCTACACTACTGTTCCAATATAGTGACTGTGACTGAAACATCTGCTCTCTCTTAGTACACAGGCATAGTAACTCACGGTAGTTTAAGGATACGGCGTCCATGTCACTGCTGGACACGTATCTTGCCAGCAGGGTTACTTGTCCAAAATACAGTTCACACGTATTCAACCAACTGAAATATTAATTAGATAATAATAAAAAGGTCACAAATTCAAAAATAATCCTCCAATTTATACAAGTTATAGTAAAGTGGAACCAGATGCTGACATAATCCTACTCTGCCATTTTGTCAAGGGTTTAACTTCCTTGGATTCTTTAAATAAGATATTTTAAACTGATTCATGATGTATTATTCGATTCCACTTTGACCATAAATTAAGTAATGAGGAGGAAAATGACAGCAAAAATAAAAACTTGGAAATGTATAAACAATTTATACTGCTACAGGACAATACTAATCAAAATAGTTGGTATGGGTGTATTACAGAACATAGGTCTCTACAAACAGGCTCTCAAGTATGGTAAAACAGCAATAAGGGCACACAGCTCACCACCACCTCATACACAGCTCACAACCACCTCATACACAGCTCACAACCACCACATACACAGCTCACCACCACCACATACACAGCTCACAACCACCTAACACACAGCTCACCACCACCTCATATACAGCTCACCACCACCTCATACACAGCTCACCACCACCTCATACACAGCTCACAACCACCACATACACAGCTCACCACCACCACATATACAGCTCATCGCTATACACAACTCACCGCCACACAACTTGACTGTAGCATTGTCAATATCTATAAAAAACATCCTTGCTAAAAATTTAAAACCTGCTTTATGCCATTAGTCGGCATTTCTCACATTAAGTGTAACATATACAAAACTGTGTGATAACATGATTATATGTTAGCTAAGAATTCCTTGGTGTTTAATGATTCTCCTACTTGTAAGTAATTTTCGAAGGCAATTGGTAACATGATAGCCACTTCCTCTAATGCTCTTCATTAAGAAAAGTTACTATTGAAAACGTTGTACTTACTCAGCTGGTGCAAACTTTCATGCTTTAAGAAGTCTATGTTCAACCTATTTACCCTATCTAAAAACCTGTAATAAAAGAAAACGCGTAATTTACTGTAAATTGAAACTAGCCATAATATTCATTTATGGCAACTTAATGTTTATATACGTACTGTAATATCAACCCCTCTAAGTATCTTTGGAGAAAAAATTCAACCGTAAATGTCTGTCAATTTTCTTGGTTTTCCGCACACAACACAAATTTACACCACTGTTCCCAGAGCCCGGAGCCATTGTGTCAGTGACGCTACAGAGGGATGGCACAGGAGTAAGCACTGCAGACACACCACAGCAATTTTAACTCATCTCATGTAATTTCTATGTATATTTAATTTCTAAATCATTTGGGGTAATTTTAATGTTATTACTGGTAAAATTATACGGCATTATGAGATTTTTTAAGAGTATTATCACTTACACAAGGCGGTTCTAATCGAGCAAGCCATTGTTCTCGAGAGCGCAAAGTTGCAACCAACAAAATTTGGGCAGCGCCATATTGGATGGACCCAAAGCTTACCGCTGAATATAACACATTCGATCAACATTTCCTTAGAAACTCTCAAGACACTTTGAGTACTCACATAATGAGAAATTTAGAATTTTAACAAACTATAAGTACTGGGTCAAACTCTAAGTTTCTTATGAAAAATGCTTCTTTTTTTTATGGGGATTAGCCCACCCGAACACAGGTAATTAATTAATAATAATAATAATAATAATAATAATAATAATAATAATAATAATAATAATAATAATAATAATAATAATAATAATAATAATAATAATAATAATAATACATAAGTCATAATAATTCATAATAAATAAAATTTATGATAAAACAAACAAAAATAAAATAATAAAATAATGATAATAATAATACAGTAACTGTAATAATAATAATATTAATAATAAAGAACTATAAATACAAAAATGAAAAAAAAAGATCAAAAGTGAGAAACGATATATGTATGTTGTGTTGTCAATGGTAAGAGAAACAATTGAGACCCTGCAACTGTGTGTAAATGAGGCAGAAAGTCAGATTAGCAACCTGGGACTTGGTCACAATTTTCGTGATGCCATATGGCAGCAGGGTCTACCATTAGACAACACATTATGCTTCCAATATCTTCCCAGGCAGTAGTACCTCCCTGTTTGGTAGCTGCCTACTACCTACTGAAAAATGAAAAATGTGTGTATGAACTTATGAATAAGTTAATTTGAAGAACTTTTATACTGAATGTAGATATATAGGATTTTAGATTTAATTACGTTTTTGGAAATTTCTACAGTTAATTGTAAGATATTCTAGATAAAGATGGATGAGATTGAAATAAATTTATTAAAAAACATTGAATTGAATCAATATTTTTACTGAAAAATACTTTTAACAAAGTCTGGAAGATACCAGAAGAAGAATGTATCATCTAATATGTGTAGCAATTATGTATCTGAGCTTAACTTGGCCAAACATACATGTGAAACCTTTTTTAAATCTCTGCTGATAGACATGTTAGGTTAGGCTAATGTGAATGTCTGCCTTGTAGTTTTAAGAATCTTGTATCTCTTCATTGCTAAAATATGTCCATACCGATCAAACATAAATCTTGAAGCTTGTGTTTTCTTTCATTTTTCTCTGCTCTGTTGGACATTTCAAAGACAAAAAAAATTGTCATAGGGCATACATAGATGGGCCAGTCATGCCTGCTCTAAACGTAACTTGCCAACGTCATTATCTCGTTCTCTAGGCCTATCCTGGTCTCAAATCACTCCTCTGTGTCTCCTCGAACAGTTATACGACTGCATCGCCGACAAGAAAAACATTATCCAGGATTTGCGAGCAAAATTTGGCATGATAGCCTCACTGATTCAGCCAAATCCGCGTAAAGCGTGGTCGTGGATAAGGGTCTGTAAACAGGAAATGTGTTCTCATTTGTGTAAAACAAGCAAATAAATACAACTAAAACTACATCCAGGACTGATTCTTGTTTAGTTCCATTGCACAGTGCCGTTCTTGGCAGTAAATATATAAACTGTCATTAGTTATTCAGATATTCTCCAATACAAGGGCTACAGTGATCTCCGCAGCTTTGTTCACGTTTTGGGTCTATCCAATATGGCAGCCAAGACTTCAACCTGGCTGCACTCTCTAAACAATAGAAGCTCGATCCAGTCTTTGTTTTTCTAGATCAGTGGTATCACCGGATTGCTCGCTCAATTTTCCATTTTCTATGTCAGTCCGTAGCCCCTCAATCAGATAATGATGTCAAGCAACCAGCATGAATCAGTTCATGGTGCAATACTGCAATCCCCTTAATAAAATAATGACATAAAATATACAGTACAGCTTGAAATTTGAGCTGAATTGAGCTATTCATACATACGCTATTGCTGTTTTATATTCTTCATAATTTATGTTAATTATTGTTCTGTCAGTTTGTGGCATCAACCCTGGATAGTTCTGATCCCTCCATCAGATGGCACAAGGGACAGCCAAGGACTAACTAATAGTAGTAATAGGTACCGTAGCAACTTGGGATTTTTCGTCGATAGCTGTCCATAATTTTCACGGTTCAGGCTCACGACACCAACTCTATTCACTCAAGTCAGCTGACACTTGCCTTCCGCACGCCCGCTTATCGTTGACTGCTTTTCTCTGCTTTAAGCCATAATTTAGGTAAGCTATTGTGTATTGATGTGTGTGTATAAAAGGGCGAAAGCCATACTCACATGCTTAGGGCAACACCTTATACTTATATGATACTGACTTATTGATACAGAAAAATAAAAATAGGAGAATAAGAAACTGAAACTGAAGTGATTATGGCACCGATGATAGTCGTCAATAGTATCTTTAAGCAAGAAACACAAAATCACTTACTTTCATTACGAGTATTTAAAAAAAAAGATTTCCAATATTGGCTAAAACCTGCATTACCTCAACATGTATAGGATAGTGATAGTCGGTTCAACAGCTGTTCTTGTGCAAAGCTGGGAGTTCCGAGACTACCAAAAGTGTATTTCATGTTAAGTAAAGCGGACCGAATATTACACGAGGCTTTCTGAAAGTCGCATTTGTACTTTCTTTGCAGAACACAATTTAGCATTTTCAATTTCACAACTAATTAATTATCGACCTCTCTTCTGAGGTAACTCCTCGGCGATACAGTTATATCTTTCATAAATTTTAATGTTTTGGTGTTGTGGTGTGTATTACTAACCTTGTTACGCAATGAAGACCTTCGTTGTTGAGGCGCAGTAATAATATTTTAACAACTAGCCCAAGAGTAGCTCTGTTGTACACCGAGGGATCTCAGATGAACAGGGGTTGTTATAATAGTATTACTGCGCTTCATCAACTAAGGTCTTTAAGCATGTAAATAGGTTAATAATTACACTAGTATATCAATAATTAAAAATTATGAGATAAAACTCTCGAGGTTGATCAGGGTGGTCACACTTACCTCTGATTATATTATTATTGACTGCCCGCGAGGATGGAGGAAGAGCTGTGATGTTTTTAATAAAATATGACAATTGGCGGTGAAGCATATCATTGCAGTATCTGTTTTTATTATTTAGAGACTTAAAAAAGTATGTACACACATACAGACATTGCATAAGGTATAAGATTATATTTCTCGAGTTCTTTAGAGTTTTCAGTTCGGCATAAAGTAAATTATAGCAGGAGACACTGTTTACATCTTCACGTAACTATGTCCCGTTAATTAGCGTTGCTTTCTGTCACTTGATACTCCCGCGCATGTTCAGTGAGTTATTTTGTATTTGTTTGGGTACGGATAGTCTAAGATAGATTCTATGTATATTGAGTGCTCTTCCTCAGCTTGGCAAACTATTTGTAGTGTCTTTGAAAATGAAGCCGCTGCTATTGACATTTGTAAGGATCATAGAATTCTGGCAATTTCGGTGGTGTGCAAAGTGCGGTTCAGGTTCAGACTGTCACTATCGTCAGTATAAGAACTTTTGGTTTTGTACTAAAACACAGAAATTTGCTAAGACAAACAACCTCCTCACCGTGGCTTCTGCGTTTCTGCATTTGAGGGCACGGGCCAATTGCAAGATCAACCGTGGTGTATACCATGCCGTGGTATCCCGGCGGTCGTAATACAATGGAACAAAAATGTTGTAATTTTTCAAGATGGGCCATGGTGGTACCCGACTGTCGTTTGTTGTTACTAGGTCATCGTAGTGTAGTCAGGTGTACCAACTGGCGGAAGACTTGGGGGTTGGTATGCTTGCACCCTCAAAACGTTGTCAGTGGCACGAAACGTTTGCTCTTGCTACACGATTTACGAGCATAAAAAACTTGAATCCCAAGCTAAGGTGCATCTCATTTTTCTATTTTCTTGGATTATAAGCCAATTCTGGGAATAAAATACGATCATTTACAGTGAATATAGGTAAATAAAGCCTGTGACAACCATAAAAAATGTAGGAATTGAGTGCAATATCTGTTCCTTTCTTCTTTATCCTTATTAAATCTAACAATAAAGTTATAAGTTTTTCATGAACTTGGGGTTGGGTGAGTGTAATAAAGAGAACTATGGCCTGTTCTGTGGATGAAGTCAGTAGAATATACCAAAGTACAGTATTAGGTATTATAATTTTTTTATGACAGTGATGAATTCACTGTACAGATGAATTGGGATAAAATCTTGAAAACAATATCACCATAACTGTTAGTTTTCTGTCAAACAGGAAATTATCTTTATACCAAAAATTTTACTTTCACATTATACAAGGCCAGTTATCTACAAGATATGAAAACTTGAGATAATGTTTCCTCCTTTTCTCCACCTGATTATAGTAATGCAATAAATACCCTTTCAAAAAAACAAGACATGAACACTTTCCCAATGTCAGGAGTAAAAATGATACAATATGTTAAGACATGGACTAAACCAGAAGTCTGAGAAAAGTCTCTGCTGTTTAAATGGTCTTTTATTTGGAAAAATATAACATGTAAATACTGTATATGGATCCTCAACAGAGAGCCTTCATATAGTTAGTGTGCAGACATTTGTTTACAAGGCATATACTCAACTATTATGGAAATGAAGACATGTTAGGTTAGGTTAGGTTCATCTTGTGAGCAAATGTCATGGAACCCATATACAGTAGGTATAGTCATGAAATTCTACCAACTAATCAGAGACTAATAATGTTGAACATAGAACAAGATGATAATTAAATGGTTTAAAAATATCCTCAATACAGGATAAGAATACAATGATGATGCTTATTTCAGAATATAGCCTTTATTAAAAGCAGGATATGTTATAATATATGGATGATCAGGAGTAAAGTATTTTAAACGAAAAATCATCCACAAATTTCACAAATAAATTAATACGTAATATCCACGTATGTATGCAGTGTAAAAAAAAAAATAATCATAATAATTAAGGCATATAGTATGTTATGATTTCTCCAAGGTATATGTTCAGAAAATTCCAGAAACTGCATTTTTTCTGGTCTATTAGTAATTTGGGGATTTTATGGAAAGTCTCCAAATTTATCTCTTCCAAGTCAGGGAACCAGTTCCGAGGTTAGGTTAGAAAGCAAATTCCAAAATCTTCCCTGGAACCGGAAAAATTCCCCATCAATCAAATGATACCAAGATTTATTTCTTTAGTATTGGTGAAAGGTGAAGAGTCAGCTGTATCTCTACCTGTAAGTGAAAATAAAGTCATTAATATTGTGTTAGTTAAATTTGAGAATTCTGAAACATCTATATTTATGAGGGTTAATATTTATAAGTTTCCAACATCTAAATATTGAGGGTAATTTTGTCTGTTAAAATAAAAATTCCAATGGAAACTCAGATTTGTTTGGTTTGATATGCAACACATACTAAAATTTTTTATTGTTTTTTCTAATGTACTGTAGTGTATATTGTTATGGTGATTCCAAAACTTTGATCCCTTTTTTTGGAGAAATTCACAGAACAAAAATTATAAGCCCTTTAAAATTTTAATGATCTATATAAAAATGTTAACCTAACCTACCTAACTTAACCTAACTGGAAACTGACTTAACTATCATAAAATAAAGTATACTGTCTTTCATATTTTAAAGGTTGGATTAAGGACAAATTCACTTAGGTTAATTTCTGGTTACAGTTAATTAGTCAAGTCTGACATATTTCTTTTGTCATCATTAGAATGTACGTATATCACATTTATTGAAGATTCATAATTTCATTATCTTTGAATATCCAAGAATTGTAATATAAAAAGAATTAACAGTAAAGGCAGTCATACCTGTGATTACTTTCTACAATTATTACATCTAGCTATAATTGAGGTGAGTTAGGTAAGATACAAGGAGTTTAAAGATGAAAACGTATTACAGTCTCTCCTCGACTTACGACGGTGTTCCGTCTCGTAATACCTAAAATATTGTTATTAAATATTATCATCAATGACTTCTTTTGGTATTAAACAATACAATTTGGTGCTAATTTTTTCCTCTTACATAAAGTAGCTTTAGTGTATAGGGTGAAACATCTATCATGAAGTGATTGTCATTAGAACTTTACGGAGTCTGAATTTGTAAAAAAAACACAACTAATGTGTTTAATCTACTCATAATCAATTTGGTAAAATGAATGTTTAGGTCATCCACCTCTACTTGGCATTTGAAAAACATAATTTCAATGTCACCAAACCTGACCTAACCCAACTTAACTAATCTAACGTAACCTAACTTAACTGGTAAAAATCGGTCAACTTAAAATCATTAAATTCGCTGGATGGCCAAAAGATAATAACATCATCAATTCCATTTACTTTAGAAGGACTTATTCATTTTTGTTGAAATCATGGACCAATATACCTACATTTGATTCTACCACTGTCAATGGCAAAGTTAATAAATATCACCACTCCAACTGTTGGCCCAAACAAGTCGTACAGTAGTTCTTTCTTGTAATACATTGAGTCACTAAGGGAATAAAAAAATAAAACATGAATTTATGTCACTGAATTTATCTTATTAGTAGCAAATTGTGGTTAAACTGATACACAAATGAAACATGCCTGGGAAGTACCTAGCACTAGTTACCTGGCATATTTGGACTTCTTAAAATATGAAATCTAGGCTACAAATTATTTATACTAAGGAAATAATTATTTTGGTAGTGCTGGACTGTTATTAATTGCCCTCATTACGAAATTTGGGTCGATATTAATTCTGATAAAGGACGTCATTCACCATCCCAGAGGAAGCTGTTCTCACCACTCTTCAAATTTACGACTTTTTTTTAGCTTAATTTGATTTCAATACATTTCTACACATAAATTAGTTGTGTTAGTCATCTTAAAGGCTTACCTTTTATGATGGTTAGGCGAATTTGGAGGATATAAACGGCGATGAGACAAGTAGAGGCTGGCGGTATTTTTCGTACAGGACCGCTTTTAAAAAGAACAATACAATTCTGCATGTGCTGTTCTATATGAAGTATATCGTATAAAAAATATTATTCCTTTGCAGATTTATACATTTTATGTGCATCCAAATCAAATTTCTTTCTTTTGGTTTCAAAAATAGTTTACCGCAGTGATTATCAGTGGAGGGGGTAATGGTACCACGAAATTTCACGTTCCAATAACGAATCGTACACACACACATATATATATTATATATAGTATATCTATATATATATATATATATATATATATATAGAAGAGAGAGAGTATTATATATATATATATATATATATATATATATATATATATATATATATATATATAATTTTTTTTTTTTTTTTTTTTTTTTTTTTTTTAAGCGAAAATGTTTCGTACAACAACCATCGGAGTAATTAATGGCATGGTGTGCCACCACGGCTTATCTTGTAATTGGCCTGGACAAAGTACCTGCAAGTAGCGTCACTTTATCCGCTAACGATTAAAGATTCGTTTTAACCACCTCTTCGTTTTTTACGGGGACACATACTTTCCTTGTGTATTTTGGTAGGCTTTATTTAAATCTAACCTTCAGTTTCTTTGGAAAATTCCCATTTATGAAAAAATGTCAAAGAGACGTATAGAAGTAACCAACCAAAGAATCCTACCTAAAACATCAAATCCCAAAAATTCTTTCTCATGGTAGGAGTCCACTACAGCTCTAGCATTTATTCCACATCCATATTTGTGGAATATGACATTAATAAAAAAATTATTGCAGAATCATCAGCAGAGTGGTCGGGAAGGTCAGTATTGCTGCTGATAGAAATACACAGGAGACACCTATATGAATTCTCTATCAGCAACTCAGAAGAAATAGGAAGTTTGAAGAGGAACTGCAGAAGAAGTTAATGAGAAGAGGTACAACTTGAGTGGTGCTGCTCGAGACAGAGGTATGCATTATCTTTAGATATTTAGTCACCAACTTTCTGTGTTCCTTAATGAACTTTCAGATAATATTACTTCTGCTATAAGCCTCTGCTTTTGAAAACATTAAATGTTAAGAGAAATTAATTTTATGACTGTGTATATTCAGAAATACGTACAATTTTTATTCATTTAATCTTTCCCGTCCAGCCAGCACTTCCCCTTCACCCTGCACCCCCTACAGATAGCACCCTCCTACAGCCAGCACTTTCCCCTACACCCTTCCCCTACAGCCAAGACCTCCCTTATAACTAGCACCCTCCTACAGCCAGCACCTCCCCTACAGCCAGCACCTCCCCTCTACCCAACACCTCCCCTACAGCCACCCCCTAACCTCTGACTCTCCCCTGGACCCCACCAAGGTAAACTATTACTAACCACAGGGTAGCCACACTTCTGATGTCATCCCGTCTTCCTCCTAATACATCATGGCCTAATTTCAAGACCGAGTAAATTTCATTTTTTCCCCCTTGTAAAAATGAAGGGGTTGAAACCATTGTCAGTTGTCCCCTACCATTATCTGATTCTTTTTTTACACCGCCATCAACACAGGAACAAGGGGTAAGGTAAATAACGTCGAATCTGAGTTCGTCTGGCCATAAACGTAATGACTCAAGTCTACATTATAATCTAACTTTAGGATTTTTACAGATTCTTACACTTTTTCCCTCTAGATAAAGGAAGAAGGAGCGTATCTACTTCCGGGAGAAACTTGAGTGTAATTGAGATATATTTTCTGTCATTTTTTGTGTTAATATCAAGTCAGCCAGATGTAGAATTATCTCTCCCGTTAAAAGGAAAAATAGTTTACGAATGTTTAAAACTCAGACTGTGGGTTATGGTGTTAATTGGTAGTGTTGTTGGTAACTGACCGTGGTGGTTGGTGTACACACAGACAACGGTCATATACTCCAAGCCTCCGGGGATGTGAACATTATTATCCACACGTGCTGAGAGTGGCCAGTGGTGGGGGCGCACACACACACACACACACACACACACACACACACACTCTCTCTCTCTCTCTCTCTCTCTCTCTCTCTCTCTCTCTCTCTCTCTCTCTCCTACACCTACGCCCTCCATCTACAGCAGCCATTACTTCTGTGTGTGTAGAAATGGCCAGTAAAACAACTGAGAGGAAAACTTATTTCGGCCGCTGGCGCTCTGATATCAATCACCCCTTCCCCCGACAGCCACCTGGGGCTGACAGGCTGAGTCTGGTCCACCCCCCCCTGCCTCGCAGTGTTGTGCTGTGTTGTGCTGTTGCGTCTAGCCTCCTCTGCCTCGCTGTGTTGTGCTGTGTTGTGCTGTTGCGTCTAGCCTCCCTGCCTCGCTGTGTTGTGCTGTGTTGTGCTACGTCTACATCCCTTGCCTCGCTGTGTTGTGGTGATGCGTCTAGCCCCCCCTGCCTCGCTTTGTGTTGTGCTGCTGTGTGGTGACGCGTCTAGCCCCCTCCCTGCCTCGCTGTGTTGTGCTGTTACGTCTAGCCCCATCCCTTGCCTCGCTGTGTTGTGGTGATGCGTCTAGCCCCTCCCTGCCTCGCTGTGTGTGTTGTGCTGTGTGGTGATGCGTCTAGCCCCCTCCCCTGCCTCATTCCTGCGTCTGGTCCGCTTTCTGCGCTGTGGCGACCTGCTGTGTTGTTCTCTGCCTCTCTGTTCATTTATATTATTTGTTTATTCTATACATAAAGGTAACTTATTCACAACAAGGTGAGAATGTGTGAGGCAGTATGTCTGGCCTCACACTTTATTCACATTTACGGGAGGTATACACATTATGTATTTGGTTCTGTATATGAGAACTGTAGAACATTGAGTGCAAAAGTGGATACAATCTTAATATGTCGGCTATCTTGCCATTAGAGATGAAGTACAGCTATTTCACACACAGTGTGTGCTTGGACCTGTCCTAAAGGTTCTATCTTCACACAGCGTCGAGGAGATTTAGTAATTATGGTGGCCACATGTATGGCCACACACTTTACATTTAGTTTTGCTTACACTGCTTGAGGAATACATTGCCAGAGGTACTTTATATCCTAACCTTAATCTAGCGGTTACAACATCTTGTAATTCAGTGATCTTGTTACTTGCTCCATATACGTTTCACTTGATACATCTCATCATGGTAGAATTGGTGGATCGACTATGCCTTGTTTAATTTGTTCACTTGCGTCAAACTCATCAATAAGTTCCCTTTCCTAATTACAGTTTTATGGGTTTCGGTTGTAGACCCAAATTGTATCTAACGGTGCTCCTTTGTTAGACGCGAGTTTGGCGGTGAGGCATCAACTCTGGCTGGTGTTTTATGAGGCCTATGTGAGAGGGGATCCATAATAGTTTGACCTCATAATTCTGGTCAATACACGTATATTTGTGTCTGGCTCAGAGACAGAGTCGTGACAACCTGAGTCGAGGGCACCAAGGCAAGTAGTGAGGATAGAGAGTCAGTGATGATGAGACTGTCAGTAACAGTGGTTTCAATTTGAATTTAATAGCTGTGAGTATGGAAAATAATTCAGTTTGTAGAGTGGATGCCCAGTTGTTAATTCTAACTCCTTTCTCAATTATATCGTCAGGTTGAGTCAACAACAATAGCACTTCCAGCCCTCCCACAGGCGGTGCTTAGAGATCCATCAGTGCAGATGGTCTGTGTGTGATATTATCATCAGTCCAGAGGTATGTGTTCAAGGGCCTCACCCAGCAGTGTGTTGAGATAAATGCTTTGTATAATTAATTTTTAGGTGATGCCTATTGCATACTGAAGGGAACTGTGGTGGCAGTGGTTGCTGTGTCTCAACTTTGCAGCAGGTGGTCTAGTCCAAACATTCTTATATGTGTAGCTAGTTTGGATCCATTTAGACTCAGTAGTTCCATGGTTCATACATTCTAGCAATTTTAAGGAAACAATGTTATCAGGATCACCACGCAGTAGCTTCCCAGGGCTATCATGAGCAGCTGACTCTAAACGCTCCCCATCTTTAACACTGCATACCTAGTTCTTCTCATTAAGTACTTTTAGTGCTCAAGTGGACATCCTAGGATACAATTCTGAGGGCTTTATTTTGCATTGGTTTGTCAACGCCTTTTCCTGTCACGAATGTGACCAGGGCTGGTGCGTGGTAATCTATCGAGATCTTATATAGCTCTAGTATTGTTTTAACACCTAATATTAGCACCATAGTGTGGAAGCTGTACCCCGCCACACTTCTAAGAGGTCTCAGTCTGTCAGCACATTGGCGGGTTAGCTGTTGTATACAGGTAGGGTACAAGCGGGACGGAAACACAAGATATTTAAAAGAAGAAAGCCAGAGTCAATAGTGTTGTTACTATCTTGAACTTGGCGGGGCTGCGTTGGTGCTCCTATTGTTTGTTGAACACCTTAGTTTTCTTCTGTAGTGAGATAATAAGACCGAGTGTGTTCGTACAGGTTGCATACATGGTTCAGGGTGGTTTGCATTTCACGATGAGTTTTAGTATGTATAAGAATATCATCAGCATAGTTGCTGATTGAGATATTGCTGGGTTGTCTGGTATTAAATTTAATAATGCATTCATAAGAACATTGAACAAAGTGGGGCTAAGTACTCCACCTTGAGGGGTACTCAAGTTGCATATCTTTAACTTCACTTCTTGTAACTTCCCTTGAAACAGTGCAGCAGCCCTTCTGTTGGTTAGGTAACCACTTATCCAGTGTAATACTTCACCTCCTATATCCGCCTGGCTAGTCTGTACAATATCAGTTGCCTATTGGCAACATCAAATGCAGCTTTAGGTCAAGAAATGGTGTATCTGTGCCTTTCATCACCATGCATAGTTAGGAATGTGGTGATGTAATTATGTACACCTTACCATGGTGAAGCTTACTTATAGGGAGACAGTTCTTCTCTGATTCTATATAAGAGTCTGCTGGTGAACCATCCTCTCAAAGGTTTTACACAGGCAGCTGGTTAGTGATATGGGACGAAAGCTGTGTTAGCCCATTGTGTAATTTTGCCAAGCTGTGCTGCTCCTTTATGCGGTTCTGTGTTTGTTGGATATATGGTGCTGTGTTACCTCTGTGCTGTCTCGCTGTGTTGTGCTGTGATTAGTGGTTATGTTGAATGCTGTGGTCGGTTCCATTACTTTATCGGTCCGCTGTGTTGGTTGGATGTGTTGGTGTATGATGGCTCGTCCTAGTGCTTCCCTGTAACGTGTTGGCTTCAGGTGTGGTGCTGTGTCGTGTGGTGCTGAGCTAGTAGGGGGACATATTGTAGCTGCTGTGTTCGCTCGCTGTTTGGTGCTGTTTTGGCTAGTCATGTGATGTTTGCCGCCTTGTTATGTCCTGTGTTGACCTTAGATGCTGTTTTGCTGCCTCGATTATTTTTGCTGCACTGCCTGAATAAATCACGCTGTGTTGCTTCGCTGCCCAGCTCTTCTACCTCGTTGATTGGACATGTGGCGGAGCTGTGTTAATTCGCTGTGTTTACTCTATGTTGTGCTTATATTCTTTCATAATACCAAATACAAATTAGCGTAAGAAACAAAACTGATAATAACTACATTCATATATTCAAGCTTAATATCATATATAGATCATTATTATATATACACAGCACATAATTATACCATCCTGATACGGGTTCCAACATTATTTTACAACTCTCCTTTTGATTGATCTGCAAAAACTGTGTCGATGATTATTTTCACTGTTATGTCGTTCATGATTAGTGTTAAAGTGTTTTGATCTGTCGTAGGCGGCTTCACTTTATTAAATACTGTGTTTGAAAAGTGTTAATTTGATCATGTTTATGTCTATGTAATCTCTGGCTGTATAGTGTTGTGTCTGATATATATCCTAGGTCTTGGGGTGGCGTGATAGGCACCGTAGTTTTTTGTGTCTCGCATTATGGCGGGACGTTACGTTTCCATGATTCCGCGTGTCCGTTACGCTGTTGGTCATCAGTTTTTTTTTATCAGAATTTACCCAGCAACAGTCGAGCACACGGGAGTATATATCGTTGAAGTGTATGATATGTTATGTTATTGTTATGATATTACAATTTGACCTTTGTTTTAGCCTCACTATATAAAGTTCACGACCTATGACTTGTATGCTTAACACACACCGACAAAGCGGGCACTTGACTCACTTCCTGTACTGAGACTCTTCATTTGTTTTTCTGTCATATATACTGTATTACTGTTATCACTTTGTCTCGTCTTGATATCTTTTCTCGCTTTGTCTTTTGATATCCTAAAGTGTCCTTAATTTTGAAAGGTAATACTGTTATCTAGTGTTATATTAGCAATACTGATGTGTGTAGGCTACTGGATGGCTATCATACACTGCTGGTAGGATATCTCGTAATGGGGTGTTATAATAGCTGTTATATCTTGCTGTGAATTGTTATATTTGAGACGTATTTGAAGTGCTGTTGAGGTGAGATAACAACACACTTCACTGATGAGGTTATTAATAATTCTTGAGAGTTTTATTTTAACATGACGTGTGTGTGTGTGTGTGTGTGTGTCCTGGGTGAAGGTGTAATGAGGCGTTGTATTATTAAACTGTTTGAATATCATTATCTCTCTCTCTTCAATGTACGCCAACACCTCGTGACACGGTTACGTAACGCCAAGATAATGACTACATAACATGACTGAATAACATATCTTATCTTGTTACAGTCGTTACTAAACAAACGATCCTACCAGCTTCGTGATGTCTTTACGATCACCACGATAACTGTAATTATCACGCAAACCCAAACTACCTCGTTAACAAGGTTGTTCTTTGAGTAAGTCTTCAGTTTAAATGCTGTCTATTACACCCACCTATATATTTTGGTTTGGTAATACATTTTTATTTCTTATATTTTGTCATTTTTGTTTACTCTGAACCATCGTTTAACCCCTTGGCCATACTACTATAACACTCACCTTCCTTACCTTCTTATACAGTCAAACCATTTAACTTAAGGGTTAATTACAACAGGTAGGGTGAGAGGGGGGAAGTCCCTTTTAAGTGGGGAATCCCCTCATTTACAAACTTTCTTTATCCATTTAAGTTTAACACGTTCTCTTATGATACTTTTACCTTTAACATTATACTAAACCATTATAGCTCCATTAGTACTGTGCCCCATTAACCCCTTGAGTACGATGACATAACTCAAGTCATCTAGGCAACAGGCTCAAGGGGTTATCATCGTACTCAAAGGGTTTCATCAGCGTACTCTAGGGGTAAAGGGTACTCGAGTTTTCAGTGTACTCAAAGAGTTAGTTCATCGTACTCAAAGGACTAGCTCATCGTACTCAAGGGGTTTTCATCGTGCTTAGGGGGTTAGCAATATTACCCGGATATAATTAAACAGAATGAGACATCAGAACACCTTAGTTGCTTCCTTCGACCAATCAGTATACGCTGTGATGATGACGTGGGGGATGGAAGCTGACCAATCAGGGGTTGTTACACGTCACACGGGAGATAACAGGATTACTTTTGTAGTTAAGGGGATACGCTGGCTAATCCCCTTATGTTAACGGCATGATGCTGCTCCGTTAATTACAGTAGGAAACCCGTTAACGAGATCCCTATTAATTAAGAGAGCTTATTTTGTATACTTATACGCAATAAAATTAAAACTGAATATAACTGATGAAAAAATCCCTAACTGTCATATACAAAATCCCTCCCTTAATCCTCTATGTAATCCTATTTATTTATGGATTTTTTTTTCAAACTATATCCAATGTTTTTTTTTATCCATATAGGAACCCGTGTTTACCTAACTGATCATTAAATCTTCACACCGATACGCACTCCTCGTTCATTATACATACACACCCTATACCTCGTTAGTTATGCGCCCTTGTATGTTGTTTAACGCACTCTTTCTTGTTTTTTTTACGCACCCTTTTTCTCTTTCGTACGCACCCCTTGTTCACTGATTACACACACACACACACACTTCCTCATCAAAATCGCCACTCACGCACCCTTCCTCTACATCACGCACCCTTTCTTTCCTACACACACTCCTCCACTTCACCTACGCACACCACCACACCTACTGTACACATCCCTCCACCACACCTACACACCCCTCCACCTCACACACATCCCTCCACCACACCTACACACCCCTCCACCTCACACACATCCCTCCACCACACCTACACATCCCTCCACCACACCTACACATCCCTCCACCACACCTACACATCCCTCCACCACACCCACACACCCCTCCACCACACCTACACATCCCTCCACCACACCCACACATCCCCTCCACACCACACCCACACATCCCATCACCACACCTACACATCTCCACCACATACACAACCCTCCACCACACCTACACATCCCTCCACCACATACACATCCCTCCACCACACCTACACATCCTCCACCACACCTACACATCCCTAGTATTAAAATATAAACACAGACGCCAAAAAACACTGTCGTTATCTCCGCCATGTGTTTTTAGGGAGAGACTAATATGTGTCACTATTTTAAGACCATCAGCCTCTTGCTCTTTTTTTATGACAGGTAAGTGAACCGACAACAGTCCTCCCTCACGCCCACCTGCCGCCCACCACAAGAGATCTCGGTGTTGTTGATTTATATTCCAGTTAGATAGGGGGTATTAACCTAGGCAGTCTCTCTCTCTCTCTCTCTCCTCCTGGTAGTCCCAATCGCGACACAGATCATTCTTTGTTATGTCGTCTTTGTTTTAGTCGATCTTTATCATCATTTACCTCCTTTATTCTTCCTATGTTTCGTCTGTGGTACTTCCTTTTATCAATACTTGCCATCTACTGCATTCACTTCTCTCTGCCTCTCTCTCGTTAATCATGAGTCCTTACCTCCATATCACGGACTTCTCATTTCGTTAGATAGGGAGTGTTTCATATCTAACGGACTCTAGATATAATGGACTTTTATCTTTATAAGAACATAAGAACATAAGAAAGTGGGATACTGCAGGAGGCCGACTGGCCCATACAGGGCAGGTCCCTTTCACACCCATCCCAGCACTTCCATGTGCCTATCCAACTTCGTCTTGAAGCTCCCTAGCGTCCCCGATCCTACTATAGCACTCGGTAGCCTATTCCACATATCCACAACTCTATTACCAAACCAGTGCTTGCCTATATCCTTTTGAATCGGAATTTATCTAATTTAAAGCCATTTGTTCTAGTTATTTCGTTATTACTGAGCTTCAGAACATCTTCCATTTTACCCTTGTTAATCCCACTTACCCACTTGAACACCTCTATCATATCTCCCCTAACTCTACGCCTCTCTAATGAATGCAAGCCTAAGCTTTTCAGTCTTTCTTCATATGGAAGGTTTCTAATATTATGGATCATTTTTGTCATTCTTCTTTGTACTCTCTCCAAAGAATCTATGTCCATTCTATAATAAGGACACCAGAATTGAACCGCATAATCCATGTGTGGCCTCACTAATGCTAGGTAAAGTTTCAAGATAACGTCAGCAGTTCTGTTACTCACACTCCTAGATATGAACCCAAGAATCCTGTTTGCCTTGTTGCGAACGCTAATACATTGTTTTCTAGGTTTCAAGTCGTTGCTAACAAATACACCTAGATCTTTTTCACAATCTGAGTTTTCTATTTCCGTGTTACCTAGTTTATACTTAACGTTTGTATTCGTCTTCCCTATCTGTAGTACCTTGCATTTATCAGTATTAAAATTCATTTGCCAGTCTACTGACCACTCATGTAAGGTATCTAGATCTCTTTGAAGGTGTTCAAAGTCACTGTCTGAATTTATCACTCTCCCCATTTTGGTATCATCTGCAAATTTACTAATCCTACTAGTTATACCTAAATCAAGATCATTAATGAATATAACAAACAGCAGAGGGCCTAATACAGATCCCTGGGGAACTCCGCTTTTGACCGCACCCCAGTCTGACTTAAATCCATTTATGCTGACTCTTTGTTTCCTACCAGTTAACCATGACCTAATCCATTTTAATAATGATCCACCTATTCCATGTGCTTCTACCTTCCTTATCA